>NW_003314336.1:200940-289905 GCF_000143415.4 Selaginella moellendorffii
GAAAAACACAAGCTTTGAGCTTGAAAAAAAAAGTTCAGGACAAGGGAGAGATCCAGAGAAACATTATTGAAAGTCCATTTTTTGACAAGTTTTGGCAAATTTAAGAATACTCCAAAGAGACCAACCAAACGTCAGGACTCTTCACAGGATGTAGCATCCAATCTAACCATAACAACACCAAATGGGAAGTGCAAGCTTCAAGTGTAAATGACATCTGTTGTGGTTTTATAAAACAAGTTAACAAGTTATTTGTTTGTGCATAGATTTCATGTGACTAAGAGGATGCTCAAACTCAGGGACACATTAGAATCTTATATTTTTGTTGGTAGTAGCTTGATCATCTAACCTTGTCATTATGTCCATAGCTTGCATGGCAACTTTTGCTATTTATGCTACAATTTGGTTTGAGAATTAATGAAATTTCACAATAAAGAAAGCTCTAACTAAGATAACAGTGCAGGAAAAGAATAAGACAAAATTTTCAAGAATAAGAGACTCGCTTTAACTCAAAGAAATGCACCCAGTGAAGTTTTGTGATCCTCTTCATACAATAAGTCCCAGAAATTTTCCTAGCGACTTAGTTTTGAAAGTAACATGTATGCATCCAGCTCAAGCTTCCAGAGCTTGCAGCTGTAAATTTTAAAAATATCATCAGCATTGTGTTGTCACCACTTCCATAGAAAGCCAGTGCTTTACTGTTCTGCCATGCAACAAGATATAGCCGGCTCAGTGAGCGTCTTAAGACAATTAAGTGTGTCTAAGCAAAAAACTCACTTATTTACCCTCACACAGTTTAAGAGCTCTTATAGAAATCATATTTTCAAAGTTTGCCAATTAATTATGAGAATTGATTCAAAAATCACTGCTAACAAGGAACTTCATCACTTCAATTTTAATGTTCGAAATTCAATCTCACTTCTCCAGCAAGTTAAATAACGTAGATGAGAATCAGGGTAATTTCTTCGTTCAGTAAAAATGTTCACTTGAAGTGGCTATTTTATTTGATTGAAAGTAATACAAAACCCTAAACTTGGAACCAGCTTTAGGGCTCGTTAGAAGAAAATGGGACATGAAGAGGATGTCAATTCAATTGAGGTCACGAATTATGATCTAGAGCGGATGCGAGGAATACCTCCGAATAATCGTTACGCAAAATTCTTACGCAAGGTAGTGTTGTTGATGTGTACTTCGACCTGCAATTTTTCTTTTCAGAAAGAAGAACTTCGATCACTATCAAAGGAACGGTATAATAAATGGCCTAATACAATTACAGCTATGCGGGAAAAAAGACTGGCGGACAGAAAAAGAGAGTTGCAGAAACAAGAGGTACACCTTTTCTTTATAGCTTTTCTTTATACTTTTCTTAATATAAAGCTTTTAGGAGGAACTTTGCAAGCAAGACGTGATTGATGCTCAAAGCCGAGCAGAAAGACGAAGACATCAAGTAACATTTTCTGCCTTCTATTCCATTGGTTCTACTTACCACATATCGCCCATGTTCAGATAGCAAAGGCAAATAAAATGCTCCAGATTGCCCATCTCAGCAAAGCTCGCAAAAAACTGCTTATGTCTAGTATTCTTGAGGCCAGTTTCGTCCCTCTAGGTGGTACATCCTGACAAAAAACTTCTCTAATTTAGGAACGAGAAGCTCAAATAAATTATAGAAATAAAATCGATAAGTTATGGCAAAAGCAAGAAGAGAAGTGGGCCAATTTTCAGAAACGGCAAAGAGAAGCATGGAAACGTGAGGAGGAAGCTGAACAAAAAAAGAAAAACGAAGATGTTCAGATTTTGAAGTTAGGCCGGCTTGAACAAGTATGCTCGGTGTTTCCCAATCTTGAGTTGCTGGTTTCTTTCTTGCTGCAATAAGCTCGAGGAAAGGAAGGCACGGCGCCAAAACCTCAAGGAAATTCAAGAGCAAGACAAGATTCAGTTGAATAGACAGGCAAAGGAGGATGAAGAAGTTGCAAAAGCAAAAGAAGAAATCAGGAAAAAGAAAGTCATTGAAGCAAGAAGCGATTTTATTGCTAGTAATGAGGACCAGCGGATGCGAAAAGAAGCAGAAAAGAAAAGGCTAAAAGAAATGGACAAGAAGATTGAGGAGTTTGCCGCATACAGGGACAGGGTTGACCAGCAAAGAAAAGATGAACGTGTCAGAAAGGAAGCAGAGAAGCTCTCTCAGCGCGAAACGATGCTTATGAGGCTAGAAAAACAGCTCTTAGAAGCTAGGACAGATACAGAGAAGCGTTTATGGTCCCAGGAAGCCGCACATAAGGCCGCTGAAGACAAAAAGCTGCAGGAAAAAGCAGATAGAGCTCTAGCAGACTGGGTTAAATGCGATCGCTCTCGGCAACAACAGGTAAGAGAACTTTTCTTCTAGTTCTTACCAAACTCAGCTTTTGATAACAGATTAAACTTCGAAAGGACAGGCTTGCAAGAGACAAAAACGATGAAATGGAAGAGGCTATGGGTGTCCGGGAGAGGCTACAAATTATTGAAGCAGAAGAGAAAGCAGAGACGAGAAGAGCACGAGAAAACAACACTTATTTTGCCAAGGAGAACCTGAAGATCGCAGTATGCTTACTTTCAGAGTATTCAAAACCACCAATGTATTTTTCTTGACAGGCAGAGCGCCTAGACAGAGAAAAACGTGAAAGGGAGAACGAGAAAAAGGATTATCAGAGCGCGTTTGAAGCAATGGAACGTGATGAAATTCCTGAGGACTATATCTTTGTTGAGGAATAATTAACTATAAAGCGTTTTATTGTCCCTTGCATAGAGGGTAATTGCTTTTTCTGTTGTGAGTGTCTTAGCTGTCTGGATAGTAGCTGCTACATGAAGCATAGCAAGCCCTTGAAGCTACTGGCTCAATCAGCAATAATAAAAATTATAGAGCCTTCGAAATTTCTTGGGCTGTCATTGGCTGCTGATTTCCTTTTTCCCACATTGTGTTTTCTGTGTGTCTGGGAGGACTCAGAGATTTGTCCAGTGTCTCGGTCATTTTACTGTTGGGACGGTGCTGGGGAGACATGGATGCAGATTTGCATGAAGAGGGACTGATTAGGGGCGGAAATTGGTGTCCCTATCTAGGAAAGTGGTGGGCCATGATCGTTGAGCAGTGTGGAGAGCTACTCCAGTACAAGCAATCTGGGAGGCGAGGAATAACAATCAGTTTGACAGGGTCCTGCCCCAATCTCGGCAGTGATGGGGGTTTGGTGGAGGCTGTCTTTAGCGGCCTGTTCGGCTTAGATACTCCACTCTTCAGGAGCAGGGCAAGGCAATGGGAGCTTGGCAGGCCAAGTGGCTCCCGTGTTATGGCACGGATGCGGCTGATGGCGTCTCATGGAAGTGGAGACCTCCGGACATGATTCCGAAAGCGGCACGAGGGGGAGACATGGAACTGGACGCTGTTTGGAGGCGATGGCCATGGCCCTTGCTCTTCCAGGACTCAACTTAGGCCAGCGTTGGGCACGAGGCACTCACTGATTCCCACAATTTTGTATTGGTCCCTAAGGGAGAATTTACATACACCTTACACTAAATGATGACTATAATCTCTAAACTAAGAGTAACCTAGAAAGTACAAGAATAGAACTCCAAGTTGGTATATTTAGAGATGCCATGCAAACTTTAGCAACATCCATTTCCAGATGGAAAAGGACATTACAAAGGAAATGGTTAACAGGCTAGCCATAAAGTGAAAACACAACATTGGTCCATGTGTCACTTGTATATTCTTCTTTCTCACAAACACTAGCAATTCCATCTGAATGGAGAAAAGGTATTTGGATGTTAATTCTAATCTAAAGACCACCTAAAACATTCTAACACCGCCTTTGGAGAAAATAAGACCGCCTCATGTGAGATTAACACAAGATTATGACAGAGGGAAGGGCACTATCCCTCTAGGATTACTCCTAAGGGGAGGGAAGTTGTGCTGTCCTCCCCAAACTCACTAAATTAGAATGAACAACAAAGCATGAAAAAAAAAACATACCCTTTTAAACTTTTAATTACGTTTCAATGTTATACTAGCAAGGAATCATGCTATGCTGGACCAGATAAAAATGAGTTTTCAAAAAATAAGTTTTCAAAAGATGTTCTATTGGGATAGGAAATGTGTGAATTTGCAAATCTATCTTAATCATGTATACATATACATAAGCCTTTATTTACACACTTACATCCAATTTACTAATTACCATTTCCAAGTCTCAAAGGGGAAGATCATAAAGCCTAATTTTATGATAGCAAAGAGGTTTTTTTTAAGAATATATATAATGTTCTTTCAAAATAGGTTTACAAAAAGTAATTGTCTGTGACACAGAAGAAAAGTCTTTATGGTTCTGAGTCTTTCAATTCCTTCTCATGCCTCTTGAGATCTTAGCAAAAAATAATTTCAGCCAACTCTTAGCTTTAGCACTCATTGTCATGTTTCCAATCCAAATACAAAGTGACAAGGAAAAAGAGAGGCCATATTGATTCACTGATCAAACCTGTCAACCAAATCATTTTTTTCTCTTTAAATTCTTCTTGAAGGTTTGAATCATAGCAAGACTCAGCTCTGACCTTTGCATTCCATCTTTTTTAAACAAAGGAGTAAACAAAATGTCCTCATGATAGAGAACTTGATGTTGTTAAACTCATTCACTGTTTGAGTGCTAACCAGAAATATGAATCTCAAGAAAGCATCTATTGGACCTTTAAGTCGTTTTCAAAGTGAAGATAGAGAATCAAAGCAAGGAAACTTGAGATTTAATGGACACCATCTTCACGTTTGGAGTCAATGCGAACACCTTATCAACTACCTTTTTGGATCATTATCTCATCCCTTTCTACCTTAAGTCATTATCATTTACATTTTCTCACTGCTTTAGCTTCTAGCTCTCCAACCTCTTTCCAGGCCACATTCTTATATCACCATAAGATGCTAGATCCTTATCAAGATCTATCATGGATTTGATTTGAACTGTGACACAAAACAAGTGGAGCTAGGATCATTTAATACAGCATGCACTGTATCAACAGTAAGACTAACCTTGAACGTTTGGATTGATGTCCACCAACCAGATGATTCTCTGGAAAAATTCGTAAAAAGACAAAAGAGATTGCATGTAATATAGCAGGAAAAAAAATGTAAAACAAAAAGAAAAATTTAGACAAAAGTTACATATCGCTGTTACCATATTGCTGATTGATTGCATCATCTCATGAGGAAAGGCTAAAAGAATCAGAAAAAGGAGCGGAAATAAAAAAAGAGAGAGATCTCCTGGAGATGGAACCAAGAGAAAACTATCAAGTGGTGCAAGAAAAGGGAGGGAGTTGATAGCCCAGTGGTGGTAATATAAAATAAATGAATGAGAGAAACAAAAAGGTTTACTATTGGAGAAAACATCTCATATCACTCTAATCTCAACATCAACATTAAGGCATCATTTTAATATTATTAACACCATAACAAAGTTAGTAAGAGTGAACCACCACTCAAGCTCTTTAACAACTAAATTAACTAAAATTTTGTCTATTGAAAGGTTTGGATCAATCCCTCTATCATAAAAATTGTGCAAGCCACGTTCAAAAGCAAGAAGCGGAGGGAGAGATGTCAGAATTAGAAGAAATTGATAGAGAATTCGTTTGGCAATTTTTTTCTTGTTAGAAGATTGATTGAAGGATAGAAGATGACCTCCTAGATTTCTTCAAAGATGTTATATTCTATTTTCTCTCGCACAATGCTGGTGGCTGTGTTGCATCCACCCTTTTCCCTTGCCTGAAGAAATAAGGACCCAAACATGATGCAGCACACAAACATAACATGTTATTTGGTCCCTACCAAATCACAAGAATCTTGACCTCTCAAATTAATTTATTCTCTATATGCTGTTTTGATAGTCTTGTGGTGCCCATCGTCAAGCACAGACTGATGAATGCAAAATGCAAAGGTTTGTGCACTTTGATGATGATGCTCCATGCTCGACACTCAAAGTTTACCTTTAATTAACTCATAAAAACAAGGGTTTGGGGATGGGCATGGCCAGGTGGCCTTGGAACTCTCACCGCCTCTGCCAAGCATATCCAGAAGGAGCTCACAGAGATTATCACTAATCCACCTGAGAATTGTCCAAGGGGCGATAATCTCCATAAGTGGGTCTCCACAATCGTCAGTCCATCAGGTAGACTTCTTAGCTCAATTCTCATCTTTTGACAGAAATCTTCTTTTTCTTGCAGGATCATCTTATCAAGGTGGGATTTATTTCCTCGACATGCAATTATCCATTGAAGACTCCCAAGGTAATGTGGAAAGGAGGGAAGAATTCAAAGATCTTATCTCTTGCCAGAAAATGTAGGTGGTGTTTAGAATGCAAATCTATCACTGCAACATTCATCCCAGCAGATAGATCTTCCTGAAAATTCTTGAGGAGAATTGGAGTCCAGCTCTTACAATCTCCAAAGTTTTTGTTTCGATTTGTGCATTGCTGGGCAAGCCAGATCCTTGTGAGTTTTCTCTTCGTTTTTCTTCCTCGTAGTTGATCCTTTGATGGGAAGTATCACCGGGTTATGAATGCTCTTGCTGCATCTCTTGCATGGTCTGGCAAGGTGATGGTGGCACTCTGCTTCCGCATCCAACCATGCACAACATTATCCACCGATATGCTCATGCTGGGATCCCTTGGATTCAGCACCCATCTCTTTTCTAGGCAATCCTTCGTATATCCGGAACTTGGCTTGAACCACTCCACAGTTACATTGAAGGAGTTAGTTTCTGCGTCCTCCTCTGCATCAGTGATGCAGCGCCCCACCCATATCATTTGTTTTTTATTACTGGGTCTGACAAGCACGACCATTCCTTTGCAGACCTGTACTGGATTGAATGCTCTGCAAATATTTGTCTGAAATGCTGGTAGCACCTGAAAGTTGTGACACACAGGGAGCTTCAGGAAGCAAATCTTTTTGAACAGGTCCAAGCACTTTCTGTTTCAGGTTCTAGAGCAGAGCTTTTAGCTCTTTGCAGCACCTCCATTGTGGCCTGGAGATTCGAGAGTTCCATATGTGCTATATCCCAGTCAAGGTGAGAAGGTTGGTGCTCAACAAATCAAGCTTCCTGGACAGCTCCATAGCCTCCTTGTAGTACTGCAGTGCTCTCTCAGGCTTCTTGTGCCATATAAGCTGTGAGCCAAGGTCCATCTTTGTGTTCATCACCAGCTTCTCCACTCCTGGGACTCAGTCGTAGGTGGTGATAGTGATCTTCAACTCTTCTCCTTATCGAGTAGTTGACGTGATCATGCCACCTTCATCAAAAACAACAACTTAAACTCAAGAAAGTTCATCAAAGAAAAAACCTTGGCAAGGCACACTTGAGCTCTTGGCGAGAGCTCTCAATTGTATCTTGGCAGTCGAGAGGAGGAGTGCCCTAGGAGGAGTCTTGCATTCCCTAGGGCATAGCAGGTGGCTCTAGCTTTGAGGAGGAGTCACCTGGAAGGCAGAGGGACCATGAGCAGCACCAAGACTTCTGTGCTCAAGAGAGTTTTGCCTTGTATTATTTTTAGTGTATATACATGTTTATCTAGGTGAGAGCTCTTAAAGGATTGGTGGAAGCATCTGGATTAAAGTGTTGTGAGACACAAATCCCTAAGCCCTAAAGTGGAGCTGAAAGGGTGCCACATGATAGTGGTTGAAGTGGAAGTCTATGAAACATAAAATGTTGGGACCAAAAGCTTCGACTTGGGAAGTCGAGAACGGGAGTGGAACTCCGAACACAGTGCTTGAGGAATTAGCACAAAACAATTGGTGAATGAGTCTTTAAAAAGGGCACAAGAAAGACTGACACATGGCAAGTGTTGTGAAAGTGTCAGGAACAAGTCCAAGAAGGAGTCTGGGAAAGAGTTTGAGAAAGAGTCTAAGATGGAGTTCATGAAGGAGTCCAAGAAGGAGATGGAGTCCGAGAAAGAGTCTATGATGGAGTTTGAGAAGGAGTCTAAGAAGGAAATGAAGTCTGAGATGGAATCCAATATGGACCTAAGATGGAGTTTAAAATGAATTTCAAGGTAGACCCAAGATGGACCCAAGATGGACCTGAGAGGAAGTCCAAGATGGACTTGAGATGGACTCAAAATGGAGTTCAAGATAGAGCCGATATGAACCCAAGATGAAGACTAACACCGAGATCAAGACCGAGTCTAAATCCAAATCCAAGTCTGGGTCCAAGTCCGAGTCCGGGGGTGAAAGCCCAAAGCGATCATCTCCTAGACCTTGGGGGATTTGGTGAACTCCAAAAGTATAGTAGAGGGAGGACTCCAATGGAGCCTATTTATTCAGGAAAGGCCAGTGTGACCAAGGAAGGCTATACCCACGTGTTGGGTAATAATATAACAACTAAGGAGTGCAAGGCTAGAGTGAATATAGACAGATAAGTGGGGCAGCTTGGTGAAGTGTTCAACAAAAGATAAGGCTTGAAATCAAGTTGGTTGATTCATAAGAACTCTTTGCCAAAGGAATTTCAATAGAAATGGGATTGGCATATCCTAAGCTGAAAGGCATGTGATTTGAGTGTGTGAACTCAAATAATGATGGATGTGTGGAAGCATTAGTAATGAGTTGTAGGATTTGACAATTATGAGGCAACTAAGAAAAATATATAGTATAATTGATTGAATTGGTGGAAGTTAACTTCCCAAAATGTCTTATTGGGATAAGAAGGATTATAGATATATCCCTTGAGGGATAAACTACTTATGTTGCAATATAGTGAATCAATGCTCATTGTTAAAGAAGTCCATCATTGGGATATCTAAGCACTCTTAAACACCCAGGAAGTAGTGTTGGGTATCATGAGGGCATTAGATAAAACTCCAAGGACTAAGTCCCTAAAGAATAATGGATACAAAATGCTATCCAATGTCCAAAGTTGCAGAAAGTTAAAGACATGAGAAGTCCATCTATCCAAAATTGGACAAAGCCAAAAAAGGATTTTGGTTAGGCTAGTGATGGGCACACAAAGGCCCATAAGTAGCAGAGGTAATCCTAATGTGTGAGATTACAAAGTGAGCATATCTGGTTTGAAGAACCACTCTCTAGGCCATTCGGTAGCTTTATCCATAATAATACTTGATAAGGCATCGTAGAATGTGCAAAACTATTATCCTAGCTTAGAGGAAGAATAACCAAAGAGAACGTATAAAGCCGAAAGTAAGTAATAAAAGGATAAAACTGAACTATAGGAATGGAAGGGTATAGCTAAGGGTGGTCATGCAAGTTGAGAGTGGAGAATCAAGCAGATGCTCAAAGGTGTTACTATTAGTAATCATGGAGCCATAAAGAATCTAAAGTGTAGAATTGCCTATGTTAGACCTTATGGTAGTTGAAAAGCTTGTGAAAGGAGAAGCTTTAGAAAGATAAGGGACAAAATCCCTTCAAGGATCCTAAAGACAATTCTAGGTAGGTTAATACTTAGAAAAATAAATATAAATAGTTTATTGGAACACACAAAAATGTGGTCTTCAAGCTTGTAATTATGCAAGGCTATCAAGGTTAGGGAACTAGTTCCCAAGTGTTCAAAGACATGGCTTTGAATGAAAGTCAAGGGTTAAAGATTTTCACACTAGTAAGGTGTAAGTGACTAATTTTTCCATTCTACTTTAGTCATTTAACCATACCTTCGACAACTTGGAGGAGTCTCACTCACAACCTCCATATGTCCTATTTTGGACTTGGGCTTGCTAGCCCCAAGAATGGCATCCCTGCCACTCAACCTTTGCACTTGGTCCAAATGCTCCACGTGTCCGATCCCATGACCGACACCCCAAGGCACCACCGACATATCGGCCCGTTATGCTAAGGCCATGCCCATTCACCTTGGTCACATCAGTGGTTTGACACCACCTACATCACAGTCCCGTCTCTTAAAGACTGGGCCATCCGTCCATGAGTGATCATCCCAGATCCACTCCTTAGCATCCCTAGGATGCCCATAGACATGGGGAATAGCCTCCCCAATATCCCCTTTTCGGTCCCCACCAAGTCCCTTTTTGCCCATGGTCGTGTTCGCTAACACTGCCACTGGACCAAGGCCCACAGGCCCGACTACTAAGTCCCACAGTCCTCTGAGACTTCCTCTTCATATGACCATATCCTTGGTCTCTACACTATAGGATGGCTCCTTTAACTTTTCACAGTCTGGGACCTTGGGGTAATATTTTGGAACACCGTGGCTTTAAGCGAGCCTCATGGGTACTCTCCCCACCTTCTGCCTTTAGGTGCTCTAGCCATGGGCTTAGAGCGAGGTTTTGTTGAGCCACGCCAGGTATCCAAGTAGGTAGTGCCACCCACACTTGGACTGAGAGAATCGGCCAGTCGATCTCCTGAGGGAACTAGAGCCGGCTCTTGAACACTTCACCAAACTACCCCATTTGTCGGTCTGTGTTCACTCTAGTCTTGGACTTCCTAGTGGGCAGCTCATCACCCAACACTGGGTACAGCCTTTCTGGGCCAAACTGGCCTTTTCTGGCCAAACTGGCTCCACTGCAGTCCTCCCCCTACTATACTTTTGGAGCTCACCAAAGCCCATAGGGTCTGGGAGACGAACGCTTTTGGCTTTCACCCTCTCAGACTCAAATTCGGACTCGTACTCAGACTCGGACTCGGACTCGGACTCGGGCTCGGGCTTGGTCTCGGCCTCGGTCTCGGTCCCGATCTCGGTCTCGATCCCGGTCTCGGTCCCGGTCTCGGTCTCGGTCTCGGTCTCGGTCTCAGTCCCGGTACTCCATCTCGATTCCTTCTCGGACTCCATCTCGGATTCTATCTCGGACTCCATCTCGAGTCCATCTTGGACTCCTACTCGGGTCCATCTCGGACTCCACCTCGGACTCCAACTCGGACTCCATCTCAGACTCCATCTCAGACTCCAACTCGGTCTCCATCTCGAACACTTCCACGTGTCATGTGTTGGTCCTTTTGGGTCCCTTTTTGGAGCCTCGCTTATTGTTCGCTTTGTGCTCGTTCCTCAAGCACTTTGGTTGGAGTTCCACTCCCACTCTCGACCTTTCAAGTCGGAACTTTTAGTCCAAACATGTTACGCTTGTTTGGTTTTCACTTTGGCCACTACCATATGGCACCCTTCCATCTCCACTTTGGGGCCTAAAGATTTTGTGTCTCACATCAGGGTGACTTGCTAAGCGAGATTGGCAAGTCGAGGGAACAAAGCCCATATTTGAAGGTGTTGACTTCCAAAAGGGATGGCCTATGGGGCCAAGTATGGAGGAGTTTATGCAAGATCACAAACTTTTTCAAGTGAGAGGACTTGGTAGTTTAGAAGAACTAAGTTTGTAAACTGTGATCTATAGCATGCTTTGGGTCTAAATTAGTGCACCGGCGTGGGGAGTCATGCCAGGCATCCTAGGTGATGTTGTCTATAGAGCTATTAGTAATGGTGTGACTTGGTTAAGGTGACTAAGTGGTTAGGACACATAAGGGAAATGAGTTGTGTTAATGCGATGGTATATTGAGTCCAAAAAAGTAGTTTCTACAAAAGACCTATGAGAGGGTCACAAAGTTTGCTATGGAACCAAAAAGATACCTTGAGGATGGAGGTAGTGATTCTATGTTGTTTGGTGCAACAAGAAAAGGATAGGAACAAAAGACTAGTGGCAGGATCGAGTCTAGAATAAGTCTGAGATGGGACCTCAGAAGGAGTCCAAGGTGGAGTCTAAAAAGGAGTCTAAGAAGGAATCCGAGATGGACTCGAGATGGACCTGAGATGGATTCTGAGATGGACCTGAGATGGAGTCTGAGGTCGAGTCTGAGATCGAGACCAAAATAAGAACCAAGACCAAGACTGAGATCAAGACCAAGACCAAGACCGAGACCGAGACCGAGATCAAGACCAAGATCGAGACCGAGACTGAGACCGAGTTCGAGTTCGAGTCCAATTGGGAGTCATAGTCTGAGTTTGAGTTGGAGTTGGAGTCTAAGTCTGAGAGTGAAAGCCTAAAGCAATCATCTCCTAGACTTTAGGGGGTTTGGTGAGCTCCAAAAGTATAGTAAAGGGGAGGACTTCAATGGAGCTTGTTTGGCCAGGAAAGGCAATGTGACCAAGGAAGGTTATACCCACGTATGTAAGCAGTTGGATTTTCTATTCTACTTTAGTCACTTAACCACACTTCCAACCACTTGGAAAAGTTTTACTCACAACCTTTATAAGTCTTATTCTAGACTTGGGGACTTGCTTGCCCCAAGAATAACATCCATGCCACTCAACTTTTGCACTTAGTCGAAGTGCTCCACATGTTCAACCCCATGATCAAACCCAAAAGTACCACCAACATACCAGGCCATTATGCTAAGGCCATGCCCATCAGCTTTATCGTATTGGTGATCCAACACCACCTACATTATAGTCTCGTCTTTCAAAGACTAAGCCATCCGCCCATGAGTGATCATCCCAATCCAGTTGTTAGCATCCTTAGGATGCCTATAGACATGGACAACAACCTTCCACAATATCCCTTTTTTTGGTCCTCACCAAGTCTTTTTCCATCCATGGCCGTGTTCGCCAACATTGCCATTGGGTCAAGGCCAATAGGCCTATATAATTGACTAATTTTTCCATTCTACTTTAGTCATTTAATCACACTTCTGACCACTTGGAGGAGTCTCACTCACAACCTCCATAAGTCCTATTCCAGACTTAGGGCTTGCTATCCCTGAGAATTGCATCCATGCCACTCAACCTTTGCACTTGGTCGAAGTGCTCCACGTGTCCAATCCCATGACCGACACCCCAAGGTACCACTAACATATCAACCTATTATGCTAAGTCAATGCCCATTCACCTTGGTCACACTAATGGTTTAACACCATTTGCATCACAGTCCCGTCTCTCAAAGACTGAGCCATCCATCCATGAGTGATCATCCCAGATCCACTCTTTAGCATCCTTAAGATGCCTGTAGACATGGGGAATAGCCTTCCCCAATATCCTTTTTTCAGTCCCCAATAAGTCCCTTTCTGTCCATGACACTGCCATTGGGTCAAGGCCACAGGCCTAACCACTAAGTCCCACTGTCCTTTGGGACTTCCTCACCATGTGACTGCATACTTGGTAACTACACCAAAAGATTGCTCCTATTCCTTTTCACAATCTAGGGGGCACCATTTTGGAACACTATGGCTTTACGTGAGCCTCATGGGTACGCTCCCCACCTTCTGCCTTTCGGTGCTCTAGCCATGGGGCTAGAGCGAGGTTCCATTGAGCAACACAAGGTATCCAAGTAGGTGGTGCCACCCACACTTGGATTGGGAACATCAACTAATATGTGGGCAAAGCTATGAGATATAAAATCCCTAGGCCCAAAGAGGAGCCAAAAGGGTGCCACATGGTAGTGGCTGAGGTGGAAGCCAAATGAGCGTATCACATTTGGACTAAAAGCTCTAACTTGAAAAGCTGAGAGTGGGAATGGAACTCCCACGAAGTGCTCGAGGAACGAATATGAAACAAGCAATAAGTGAGTCTCTAAAAAAGAGATGGACCTGAGATGTAGTCTAAGAAGGAGTCTGAGAAGGAGTTTGAGATAGAGTCTGAGAAGGAGTCCAAGATGGAGTCCAAGAAAGAGTCCAAGATGGAGTCCGAGATGGACCCAAGATGCAGTCCGAGATAGACCTGAGATGCAGTCCAAGATAGACCCGAAATGGGGTCCAAGACAGAGTCTGAGATGGAATCCAAGATGGAGTTTAAAATGGACCCTAGATGGAGTCCGAGATGGAGTCCGAGATGGACCCGAGATGGAGTCTGAGATGGAGTCTGAAATGGACCTGAGATGGACTTGACATAAAATCCCTAGACCACAAAGAGGAGACAAAATTGTGCCACATGGTAGTGGCTGAGGTGGAAGCCAAATGAGGTAACACATATGGACTAAAAGCTCCAACTCGAAAAGTCAAGAGCGGGATGTAAGCCACAAATTTTTCCAATTTTTCCAATTTGCCAGCTTACCTCGTTTATCTAACCAACACTACCTTGGCCTTAGTTAAGTGTCAGCGACGGATTTTTCCATTCTACTTTAGTCACTTAACCACATCTCTGACCATTTGAAGGAGTCTCATTCACAACCTCTATAAGTCGAATTCAATACTTGGGGCTTGCTAGCCCCAAAAGTGGCATCCATGCCACTCAATCCTTGCACTTGGTCTAAGTGCTCTATATGTTCGATCCCATGACTAACTGCCTAAGGTACCATTAACATATCAGCCCGTTACGCTAAGGCCATGCCTATTTGCCTTGGTCACATTGGTGGGTCCAACACCACTTGTATCACAGTCCCGTTTCTCAAAGATTGAGCCATCCATCCATGAGTGATCATCCTAGATCCACTCCTTAGCATCCTTAGGATGCCCGCAGATATGGGGAATAACATTCCCCAATATTCCTTTTACAATCCCCACTAAGTCCCTTTTCTATCCATGGCCGTATTCACCAACATTGCCACTAGATAAGGCTCATAGGCCCAATTACTAAGTTCCACTGTCCTCTGGGACTTCCTCACCACATGACCGTATCCTTTGTCACCACACCATAGGACTGCTCCTCTTTCTTTCCACAATCTAGGACTTTGATATGACATTTTGGAACACCATGGCCCTATGCAAGTCTAATGGGTACTCTCCCCACCTTCCACATTTGGTTGCTCTAGCAATGGGCTTAAAGGGAGATTCCGTTGAGCCACACTAGGTATCCAAGTAGGTAATGCCACCCACACTTGGATTGGGAGCATCGACCATTTGATCTCCCAGGGGAATTTGAGCTGGCTTTTGAACACTTCACCAAGCTACCCCACTTGTCAGTCCATATTCACTCTAACCTTAGACTTCCTAGTGGTCATCCCATCACCCAACACTTGGGTATGGCCTTCTTGGGCCAATTTGGCCTTTCCTAGCTAAACTGGCTCCATTGGGGTCCAACCCCCACACTCTCTCTACTATACTTTTGGAACCCCCTGTAGCCACCCCCCACCCAGGGGATGATCTCTTTGGGCTTTCATCCAATAGCCTATATTAGTATTCAGACTCTAACTTGGACTCGGACTCAGACTCAGTCTCAGTCTTGTTCTCGGTCTCGGTCCCGGTCTCAGTCTCGATTCCATCTCGGACTCCATCTCGGACTTCATCTCGGGTCCATCTCAAACTCCATCTCGGACTCCATCTCGGGTCCATCTCAAACTCCATCTCGAACTCCATCTCGGGTCCATCTCAGACTCTATCTTGAGTCCATCTCGGGTCCATCTTGGACTCCATCTCAGAATCCATCTCGGGTGCATCTCTGGTCCATCTCAGACTCCATCTTGGGTCCACCTCAGACTCCATCTCGGATTCCATCTTGGGTCCACCTCAGACTCCATCTCGGACTCCATCTTGGGTCCATCTCGGACTCCATCTTGGATCCACCTTGGACTCCATCTCAGACTCCATCTCGGACTCCATCTTGGGTCCAAATTAGACTCCATCTTGGGCCCACATTGAACTCCATCTTGAACTCCTTCTCAGACTCCATCTCGGGTTCATCTCGGACTCCATCTCACGTCCATGTTGGGTGTTCCACTCCCACTCTCGACTTTTCAAGTCAGAGTTTTTAGTCCAAACATGTTATGCTCATTTGGCTTTTGCTTTGGCCACTACCACATGGCACTCTTTTGGCTCCACTTTGGGGCTTTGGGATTTGTGTCTCACATTAAGTTCCTTCACCAATGTCCCACCTATTGTACCAGCTCCTACTTGGTCCTACTTGGATTCGGCTACTGACTGCACGAGCAATTGAGCATTAGCAATCCATCCATGGATTCCCAAAACTCTCCCAATCCCCCTCCCCGAGTTAAACTGAACTTAAGGTTTGGCTACACCCCCTGCAGGCCCAAGCAACCAAACACACCAAGCCATGGGGCTGGGTAGTTTTTGAGCTGAGCTCAAGTCAATGAAAGCTAATGAAAGTCAATATAGTCCACCAAATACAAAAGTTGATGTTTAAATGATTGGTTTGGGACAAACAAATAATTTTACTCAAAACTTAAGACATATTTTTTGTCAAAGAAAAAGCTAAATAATATAAGTCTAATAAGAAAATAAATATCATATGTCAAAGAAGAAACTCTATATTACCACTAAAAAATTTGTCTAAAAAAAAAACTAAACTTAGTCTTCCTCAACATCCATATCCACAAAAGGAGGAGTGCATATAGTATTATACTCTCTAATTGTGGGCTCTTGTTATATATGAGCTTGTGCCATTGCTTCTACATAACATGGCAAATTATAGCCCATGCTATCGATCCACCTAATATACACAACCTATCACCTGTTATGAAATGTCCCAAGAACACCTTTAAATGCACTCTCCTTCTCGAGTGCAAAAATTGCATGGCTAGTCTCTTTAGCTACTAGCACTATCGAACTAAAACCTACTATAGCATCAAGCACAATCTCCTTAGAAGGACAAAACAACTCTAGGAGGATTTGCATGGCCTTTAGTGAATGGTATCGATAACCAGGAAACTCTATATGATGGTCTTCATTGATGACATTCAGGATGATATCTGTTGAGCTATCATATCCTAGCAATGCCAAACCTGCACGCTCATCAGCTTGTGTGAGAAAAAAGAAGTAGTTCCCTTGGCACTGGGAAGATCAGTTCGTTGCCGAACCAATTTTACAGCACCAAGGCAATGACAAGAAAAAATAAACCCAAAATTTGATGTGTTGGGAAGATCAGTTCACTACTGAACCGATCATTCCAGCGTAAAGTAGTCGTGAGGTGCAAGTTACTTGCGAGTTACAAGCAAAAGATGGGGATGTAGCGCACCTTATCTCTCTCCCCTTAAGCCAACTAGAAAAAGGGCAATTGTTTGATGAGAGAGCCCTTAGTGGCTATTTTATCCCCATTTATCCCACAAGGTTCTAAGGATCCACGGTGATAGTATATCTAAATCTCATCCCATAATCACATACGGTACACTCACCCCCCTTTCAGAGATGTCAATGTCCTCATTGACTATTGACTAACAACCCCTACTAAGCTAAGGGGAACTAAGACCTCCATTTGCACACTTAATCTACCAATCCTTCCATTGTGTAGATTAGCTATTCCATGTGAGGTAACTAGTCATCCACCCGTACTGCAATCCCACAGTGGATACCTTCGTCTGTGGATACTCCATGCAAGAGAAAGGACGTATGCATGGATGCCCAATATGTACGATTTCAAATTTAGGTGTAGGAATATACCTTGCTGAAGGGTATATTATATTTTTAAGTAGCCACTAATCAATGGGAATCGAACCCGTGCCATTTGCTTCGATACCACATGTAGCACACCTTATCTCTCTCCCCTTAAGCTAATTGGAAAAGGGGCAATTGCTTGATGAGAGAGCTCTTAGTGGTTATTTTATCCCCATTTATCCCACAAGGTTCCAAGGATCCATGGTGACAGTATATCTAAATTTCATCCCATGATCACATGTGCTATAGGGGAAATGGAAAAACAACAGAGAGAGGCATACCTTGATTGAGAAGTGTCTTTCTAGTGTCTTGAAAAGCATCTAGCATCCTAATTGAGAAGCATCTTAAAGCACATTGCAAGATTCAAGTGTTTTTCTCTCGCCCTTCCTTGCTCACACAATAGTAATAAAACCCTAAAAATTAACAGTCATGATCAATGGTCATGATCAATAGTCACGATCAATAGTCATGAGTCTAGTGACATGTTAATTTTTTAACAGTACTTGGATATATTTATTGGACAAATCCACTATGAACATAGTTTTCCCGTGTTCTTTCCAAGGAGACAATCATTCAATGCTTTCCACGCACAAACCAATTTCTGAGCTTGACTCTCTCTCACTTATCACAAAAGAATGAAACTCTTTTGAAGGGAGAAGAGCATAGAGATGAGAGTGAGAACAAGCAATTAATGTTACAACTCTCGTGATTAATCGGAGCTTCTCACTCATAGCCCCATTCATTTTGACAGTATTATTCCTCTCACTATCAGTTATACAATAAATATGGGTGGCTCTCTAAGATTCTCATATAACTCTAGATTCTAAACGGTTGTATATTTTGTTAAAATATTTAACTTGTCCTTTGCAAAGACACAATTAATTAAAGCTCACAATACAAGAGAATATCTTTGTTCTTTCTTGTCAATTTCTCCCCAAATTTTTTCTAAGTGCTCGAGCAAGGAGAAGATATGAAAGAATTCTACTTGAAGTTTGATCAAGAGCTTCCAATTGTTTTCTCTAAAAGTGTTATAAAAGAGAGCTTCCTTTGCAAAAGATTCAAGTTGAAGCCAAGATCAATTAGTTTGGAGAATGTATGTCGGGATAAGGTTGATCAGATAGAAAAATCCACTCTTCTCAACAGTGGTGTGGGAGAGAATGGGTTTCAGTGGGATCTTAATAAATGTACAGGTCAGGAGCTTCTAGTTATAGGATCTCCGAAGTGAGCAAAGGAGAGTGTGTAAGTTTCACAGCCAACTGTGCAAAGAGTGAAGGATGAAGTTGTTATTATCTCTAGTGACGAAAGTGAAGAAGATGAGCTTCCTGATATAGCTTCTTAGACAAGTAGGTGCATTCCTTCTGGACCAGTTTTTCAAATGGTGGATAAGGCATTTTAGCAATCTCGATCATTACAGTTAGAATTGAAGGAGTTCCAGTACATGAGAGGTGAGGAGATTCCATCTTCCTATAATGGGAATATATTCTTCAAATTTCCACTGGCCATTTTGTTAAGCAGAAAGAGGGGCATGAAGACATGTCTTGATCCACATAATTGGTGTAGAATAAAGACGACCCACTTCTCCCATTTCGATAGATCTGTGTCCATAGTCCATTATGGTGGACAGCTTTAGTGTGTTGCTGGGAAATGTATTTCTAATCATGGCAAGAATATGTGTTTCTTTGAAGGCTCAATGATCAATCCCCCTACGCATGATGAGGTTGCTACAGGGTTTAAATGTCGCAAATGCGAGGCAACACTTGTGTGTAAAGCATGTTGCGATACAAAAATGTATTATTTTCTTCCACTAGATGGATGTTTAGGTAGAGCAGTAGTGCATGTTGGATACCACCAACATGCAATAGAGGAAGGAATCCATTGTGATTTTTTTTGCAATTTGAAGGTTGCTGTTACTATAGAGGCTGAGAAAAAAAGTGCTGCAACTCTAAAGTGTGTTCAACAGTCTGTACTAAAGGACTATGTAGTGGACATGTTGCTACAAGTTGATAGAAAAAAAGAGTTCATAGAGAACAGCTTGAAGAATTTGTTTCGAAAAATAGAACCTGTAACAAATTTAAACAGGTATAAGTTAATACCTAACTATACTTTGTCACTAGAAACACTCTTTTTTTTTGGCAGAATAAAGAACTGGATGCGAGAAGGGTGAGATGGAAAGTTTCAATCTGGATTGGATGCAATTTTGGAGTTAAAAAGAAAATGTCTCTATGAGTTTATTCATGAGAGCTTGTTTGTTAGCCAAGTGATTTCGAACAGTCAACGTCCTTTCATCTTTAAGATGTCCACCCTTAGTCTTGTTTTCGGTGTGGACCTTGTACAACGAATGGATATGGACGGAGATGGGGACTTGGCTAATTCTTGGATCCATTTTGACCACATGGAACGAGTTTCAGGCTGGTCAACAATGGGGCTCATGTTTATGATCACAAGTGGTTTTTCATTTTTTAAGGATTCCATACCGATTTACATTATAACCATTCATTCTATAAGTTGTTGTGCAATTTAACTATAGCTATAGCAAAATTCAAGGTTCAAGATTTCTAAACTCAAATCATTTTTTGGACATATATGTCCAAGGTTGTTTAACAGCAAATTGGAAAAAAGCCCAACTTCTGCAGTTTCATGGCGATGCTAACTGGTTGGCTATACAACAAGTATTTGGAGGTGATAAAAGTCAACCATTACAAGGGAGTTATGAGTTTCATTGGGTAAAGAGTGTCAATGAACATTGCCGATGCATCAAGTCTAATTTCCATCACGAGTTCAAGTAGCTTTGTTGGGAATGGATGGATGCACCAACTAAAGAAGAGCACGAGGAAAAAGCAAATGAGGTGTGCATATGGTGGTATGAAGGAAACAAAATGCCAATTGAACACTTTCCACAAATGGAGTGTTGGCTTGCATGGTGGGAAGTTCAAATATTTCAGTAAGGCCATTATATTCTCTATGTAAGTTTTTTTTCATTTTCTTTTCTTGTCACATTCAAATGTTGCATTTTTCCTAGGATTAACCACTTGATGACATTACACTTACACCAACAATTAATCTCTCTAAAAGCAAACATTGGAGTTGGAGAGTTTTCGAAGCAGGGAAAGGAAAAGTGTCCCTCTATGAAATTACACTCTCCGACCTCACTAGATCTCTTTAGCAGTCATCAAAAACTTTGGCAGTGTTAGAGCATGGCCACTAGGAGAGTGAGAGAGAGAGAGAGGGAATATTCTAGTCCTCAGAATATTCCCCATCTTCCTTGTATAAAACCCTTGTCCCACAAGGGCAAGGAGGGGCATTTTGCGAAGAGTATTGAAGCATTTCTCGTGTTTGAGCGAGCATTAGGGGAGGCACTCTTCTTTCTCCCAACAAATGGTGAACCCGGCATGACGCGCAACACTTTCTAGGCGTCATTTCTCTCTTTTACTTCTGGCCGCAAAGTTTAGGAAGGAATTCTTTGTTCGTCTTGCAATGGTTTTGTTTACTCCTATGCATGTTGGATAGGTCTAGAGCTCCTCTTTCCAGCAAGGTATGGCACTCATCAAGCCGTGTAGTATTTGAAGAGATACAACGTTTCTTGGCTTGGTTGAATGACCATTTTGGGGTTTTCATTTTCTCGCTTGGATCCTCGGCCCAATTTCCCAAGGTAGTGCATTTGGGCTTGTAAATCTGGTCTAGATCTTCAAGTAGTGGTGATTCTTGGCACTACATTTGGGCGAATTGACGGCGTGCAAAAGTATTTTCTTCTCCGGCTAAATTGGGTCATTTTTGTAGTTGGAATTCTTGCTCCTCCAAGCTTTGTTTTGGATGTTGTTTAGTTCTCGAGGTGCTCTTGGTCCTAGGCTTTCCAGAAATGTCAACAGCGCCTTAGTATCAATCTACATTAGTGATATGCATATGTTTTTCCACAATATTGGGGTTCTGGGCTACCTCTTCTTAGATTTTGGGGAATATTGAAGTGGCTTTTTCCCAAATTCTTGCGATAGAGGGTAGACGAGGCTGAGGCCTTTCCAACGAGCCCACCAACAATCAAAGTGGGGAAGGATCAAGACTAAAGGACTCATTTTTCTCTTTTGGGGTAAACTTTGTTGGAGGTTAACGAAGCAATCTTCAAGGAACGGGTAGCCATAGGAACAGGAACAGGCACAGGGATAGGAGTTGGTGTTGGAGCAGGTGTAGGAGTAGGAGTGAGAGCAGGGGGGTTACCAGTTACAGGTTACAGGTCCCCAGTTACCGGTTACCACTTACTCCAATGGCTACTCTAGCAGCTATTTCAGCAGTTACCCCATGGGTCAATGGTTATGTGCACTTGAGGCCTACATCTCCATTTTCACCCTTATTTCATTTTGGGCATTTTGGGAAACTTTGAGCAACTTGAACACTAGCCTACAGTGTTCTTGCTCCTGTCAACCCAGTTGCCTTGATTGGGCATTTGCAATGTTCATGGTATTTGATGCCGATACAAACTAGACATGCGACAAATTTGCACCCTTTTACCATACCTCAAGGCCCTAAGATACGGAGTAAAATTTCTAACATCCAAAGGCAACTTAGGTACAACATTGCACCTTCTCATGCTGAGTCCTCTTCATCCTTGATAGATTCCAGTGACTTAGATCTACGAGTTATGGCACAGCCACCTTTAACTCGATCTCAGCTCCATGTTCTGCAGAAGGGGAGTGATCTGCTGACCTTCTCAGGTGTTGGAACAGTCTCTCCACCATCACATATTAGTTTCTTTGATTACTACTGCACCACAAACATGACCGTCGATGATGATCATATGTGCTGCGACTTCTTGCAGTCTCTCGAAGGCAAAGCAACAATTTGGGCAGATTCTCTCCTCCCAGAGGACCGGACAAACTTCCAGACACTGCTTGTTTCTTTCAGAGAACGATTCGTTGAAGAAAAACGCACAAATTGGCTACTTATCGACCTCTTTTCGTTCCGGCAAGGTGCTCACGAGTCTATTCCTGACTACATCACACAATTTCAAGCTTACTAGAAGCAGTGTTGGGATCACAGAGTAGTCCAAGATGAGCAACAGGGGATCACGGCATTCATAGCGGTTTACGTGGGAACTTGCAAAGGAAACTTCTCAAGAAGACATTCCGGTCTTGCCGTGAGGCATTTTCATTTGCCACGAAGCTAGAAAGAGAGCTTCTGGTTGACCTAGGGATTGCTAGAGTTGATTTCGACAAAGCTATCACCCCGTTAGAGTCATCTTGTGCAGCTGTTCGCCTGTCCACAACAAAGCCCGTCGCTATTGAGCATACACCTCTGGCTATTGAGAACATTGCCAATGAGATGCGGCAGCTGAAGGAGATCATTCTTCAGCAACAATCACACCATGACAAACTGATCCAGGAGCTAGTGGAGTCCAGGAAAGAGGCCGCTATAGCTTGGAAACGCAGATTTAAATCTCGTTGGTGCATTCACTGCGAGATGAACACACACAACACACAACACTGCTTCAAGCTTCACTTAGAGCTTTAGCCTCCATCTTCTCAACATGTCCAACAATATCCCTTCGCTGATAACTCCACATCGTCTCGGGGTCTAAAGACATATCAGGAGCAGTTGGAGCGACAAGCAATTGAGGCAGCCCCTTCGTCAAGCAAAGGCAAGGCACCAGCCTCATCAGTCAACACGATTTTGGTAGCCAAGGAACTCTATAGGGCACAGCAGCAAACTGCAGCCACTCGAGCCCAAGCGAAGAAGAAGGTAGCCGCTTAGCCTGCCACAGATCCCCAGGTGCCAATTGAGAGCAAATCTCCGTTAGCATCAGGCCCAGTGACACAGAGGGTGGCTTGTAAGCTGCCCTTCAAGTCACTACTCTCTTCTCCTCCTGAGATCTCACCAACAGCTATTCTTGTTCTGGAGCCGATTCTTCAACAGCTGGTTGACACTCCCGTCACCTTTTCGCTCCGAGACATGTTGTGTCTTGTCCCGGGATTCGGCCAGCGTTTGGAGGAGTTTGCATGGTCAGGAACACCAGAGAACACTCTCAAGAGGACTCCTCAAGAGGTGCACATTGTCGACATGACAAGATACAGTGGAGATCTTGGTCCATTCTTCATCCCTGTGCAGATCGGTACTTCCTCTTGTAGGATGGATGCTTTGGTGGGAGCATCGACCATTCGTTTGCTAAAGCTGGCTTTTGAACATTTCATCAAGCTACCCCACTTGTCTATTCATATTCACTCTAACCTTGGACTTCCCAGTGGTTATATCATCACCCCACATATGCCTTCTTGGGTCATACTAACCTTTCTTGGCCAAATTTATTCCACTGGAGTCCAACCCCCACACTTTTCCTACATACTTTTGGAACCCCCTGCAACCCCGCTATCCCCCTACCCAGGGGGATGATTGCTTTGGGCTTTCACCAACAGCCTGTATTAGTATTCAGGCTCGAACTCAGACTCAGACTCAGACTTGGTGTCAGATTTGGACTCGGTGTCGGTGTTGGTGTTGGTGTTGGTCTCGGTCTCCCTTTTGAACTCCATCTCAGACTTCATCTTGGACTCCATCTCAGACTTCATCTTGGACTCCATCTCAGACTTCATCTCGGACTCCATCTCAGACTCCATCTCGAACTCCATCTCAGGTCCATCTCGGACTCCATCTCAGACTTCATCTCGGATCCATCTCAGACTCCATCTCAGACTCTATCTTGGGTCCATCTCGGACTTCATCTTGAACTCCATCTTAGACTCAATGTGTCATGTGTTGGTCCTCTTGTGTCCCTTTTCTAGAGACTCACTCATTGCTCACTTTGTGCTCATTCCTCAAGCCCTTCATTGGGAGTTCCACTCTCACTCTTGACTTTTCAAGTTAAAGCTTTTAGTTTAAATGTGTTACATTCATTTGGCTTCTGCCTTGGCCCATACCATGTGGCACTCTTTTAGCTCCACTTTGGGCCTTAAGGATTTTGTGTTTCACATCTATGTCTTTGAGCATTCTAAAGATGCTATGGTGGGGTTGTGGGATGACCACTCATGGATGGATGGCTCAATCTTTAAGAGATGGGACCATGGTATAGGTGGTCTTGGACTACCAATGAAACAAAGGTGAATGGACAATAGGCTGATAGGTTAGTGGTACCATTAGGTGTTTGTCGTGAGAATGAACATATAAAGCACTTGGACCAAATGCAAAGGATGAGTGGCATAGAGGCCATTCAATGGACTAGCAAGTTCCTAATTCAGGAATAAGATTTATAAAGTTGGTGAGTGAAAATCCCTTAAGGGGTCAAAGGTGAAGTTAAGTGATTAAAATAGAATGGAAAATTAATTGGTTACACTAACCTCCAACAATACAAAGTGTGTATTCTTTTTATATTTTCCTTAACTTTGTGCTTTGTAAAATAATAGGGTTGATTGAATGAAGCTTAAGGACTGGGGGACACTAATGATCTTCCTTTTAAATATTCTGATTTGTATGTCTCATATGTCTCTGTTAGTAGATAAACTTTAGATGTTCATTTTCATCTTTTTTTCTTTCATATGGCACTATCTTTCACTTTTTTTTTTACAGTACCATTCTAGAAGGTGATGGAGAATGAGGTGATTCAAGCAACATGCTGGGCATGGGAAATAGTGAGTCGCTTGGTATATTGGCTAAGTATGGCATTTTGTTTTTCCACTTTTTTCATTTTTTTCCAGAAAACTTAACACATAAAACTCATAACTTGTTTGGTAAGTGAATTAAGCTATTTACCATTTTATAGGCATAAAATTTTTCTTAAATCCAAATCTAATGAGTTGATAAGTTGTCACACACATGTGATAACACCAAAATGTGATGAAAGACCAGTAAAGGAAGTCTCATTAGTGTTGGAAGGAAAGATATGTAAGACGTATCATTCTTATGATCAAAGTATTCATTTTTATTTGTGGCTATTGAGTGCCCTGTCCTATTCAAGATTGGCTTAAAAAAAAAAAAAAAAACAGACTGGTAAAAAAACATTAAAGAAAAATAGACTACAAGTTCCATTCATATATGATTTCTTTTTCATTTGATTGTTTTCACACCAAAACATTTTTCTTTAAATGCACTCTCCCCTGATTCTACCATTCTTTTGGTACATTTAAATTATCTCATTTAAACTTAGATAGGAATGAACACCTCTGGTATGCTGTAATTCTTGGGAGATTATAAGTTTTAGCACCCCACAGAGATTCAACTAGGTAACAGTACTATATTTGTTTAGATCATTGTTGTCATGGATTTTACAAGTATGCTTGCTGTTTATGCAAAGTGCTGCTTGAAACTTAGGTGGGAACCCAATTTACAAAAGGACTGTCATTGTGTCCATCAATGTCTACCAAGAAAACGCTTAAAGGAGCTAGGTATAAGCAAAATCGAAGTCAAGAAAACTCAACATTGACACTGAGGCCAAAAATGCCTTTTTTTCTTTGTCCTTTGAAATTTAACTAATATGAGCAAGCAATAGCCATTGTCTTCTTGAATGCAAGGATGTTGAGAAGCAGCAGTAGCAGCTACAAGTTTTTCAAGAGGCAAAGTCTAATATATGAGGCAAATGGATATAATATATTCAGTATTTATGTGCTATTAAATTTAACTGTTTATTTATATGAAAAGCCTATGTATTGCTAAAATTAAAAAAAACTCATAGTAATTGTCTAGGATTAGTTCTCACTAAGTGAACCAACTCCATCTATGCATTATGAATTAAGTGTTGTAGCTATTCCTTAAACTAGGCAATTGGATAACGATTATGTTCATGAAAAAGTTGGTAATTGTAAACAACCAAAGAGAATGACTCAAAAGACAATCTGTTCAGATTTAAATATAAAGGGAAAGGGCCTATGAATAAGAGTGCACCCACTTTTTTTAATTGTATAAGTGTCATTGACTTTAAATAGTATTGGGCTGAATGACCTCTAGGGAAGTCTAAACTTAACAGTTACAATAATATATTATTATGGGCTAGGTAGAGAAGAGAAGTGTTTGTTTGTTTACAAAATACTCTTGTATATACAAGCTAAAGGTTATTATAATTTTCCCTTTATTACTTGGGGTGATAAATATATGACCACAAGAGATTGAGTTAGAACAGGAAGTGGATTTCATCAATGTTGGGAGGTTGTTGATAAGGATAAAAGGCTTGAACTGGAATGGACAAGTGGTTGCTTATGTCCACTTTGCTTTTTAAACAAGTAGATTGGAACTCTTTCTCAACAAGTAGACCAAGACTATGTCGATGCTGAAGAAAATAATCATAAACCAAGGGCTTGGTGGAGATATCAGCCACCATGTCTCCTGTACCGCAGTATGCTAGCTCAAAAATCTCCTCTTCATATTTTGAATGTCAAAGTGCTATGTGCAGAAATGTTAGCTAGGCTGGTAGCCAAAGTAGTGTAGCTCTGGTTGTCACACCAAAGCCCTGTGGTGATTACTGCTGGCTTTTGCTTATCATGAATGTTTCTTGAGGGAACTGCATGCACCTGGTAATGCCTTGGAATCTACAACAATTGTATCCTCTAAAACCTGATGTGAAATGCAAAAAAGAGCATATGATCTGTTGCAAGACGAAAGTAAACTAGCATTATGGCAGAATAATTCTTGTGAACTAAAACTTTGTAAAGCTGTAGTAAAACTCTTTATTGTCAAGTGCTATTTAAAAGTGTAACTAAATAGAAAAGTAGGCTAAAAAAGACTATTTCAAAAAGGACTATACAATTAGGTTGCCTTACGCATTGGTCAGGAGGTAATTTCATTTCTGTGTTTTCTAAGGGACAATTGGAGAGTTGTAAAGGCATTATACAGTATGGTACTATTTTCTTGCAGTTTGACTATTTGTCTATTTACTTATTCTCATCATCTAGAGCTTGCACATGCTGTCTAAGCTTCTATTTTCAAAAAGAGATTGTAAAATCTCCTATAGCTCAATGGGTGGCAAAAGAAAGAGGAAAACACGTGATCTAATTTTCCATGAAGGCTGTAAGATACCTCATGTGAGTAATAACAATGTGAATTTCTGGAAGTTCAGCAAGTTTGAATTCATCTCTATATATGAATAAAAGCATCATGGATGGAAGTGTGACAAACCTAGTTTAATTTGAAGAAACCCCAACAATTCCAAGATTGGTACCCATAGAAAATGCTACTAGAAACACTATTGAATTTATTACCTTACTTATTAATGAAGTAAATCCTAGAATGAAATGCAAAGCATGGAAAATACTAAACATTTAGGATTCTTACAAAATAATAAAGATGGTAAATGTGACACGGATTAAATTGATCTCATGGATAAACAGGAAAGACAAATTGAAGTCCCTGAATTGATTTATAAATTATTAGATGGAACAGTTTGTTCAGAAAAATTTAAAGAATTAAGTTTAAATTATAAGAGTGCTTTGGCATTTACATCTATGGGAGAAAATATTGATGAAATGATTGGTAATGGACCATTTTATTTCATAATTCATGGATAAGTATATCATTCAATTGAGAATATTTGTCCTAAGCAAGGTCATGGTGCAAAAATATTCTCAAATTTATATTTTAGACACACTAGAAGCTATAGAAATAAGAATGAAAAGAAAATATAATAGAGAATGTGACATAAAATTGATGAATGAATTAGATACTTTATTAAGAGAAGTTAATCCGCTAAAAGATGTGGAAGATGAGCACCAATTGACAAGTTCAAATATAAATAATGGATTACATGATATTATAATGTATATTAAAGGTGAAAATACAATAGAACCAAGAAGATATAGTGTACTAAATTCAAATGAAATTGTTACAGTGTTTACAAACCCCACTGGAGAGCTTCCATTTAACCATATTATTGCAATACATCTGAAAGGTGAAAATATGCAAGCATATTGTGATCCTATGGTATATCTATTGCTTTTTCCAAATGAGAATGATGGTTAGTCACCAGATTTAAAATACACAGACAAGGGTTTGTCTTTAAAACTATCTATAATAACAATGATGGAATATTATTATTAAAAGTTTGTTGTTTGCAATTTGATAAAAGATGGTGGTAAGATTATTGAATTTGATTCAATTTTAATGGAAGGAAAATTATCCCAACAATATGTAGTTGACAGGTGGTCATCTCAATTGGATAAAAAACTATCAATGTGAATTGAGAGCTGAAGCATACAAAGGTTTTTCTGATTTTATTAATAACAGAGCAGAACAACAAGAGTTACATGCTGGAAAACTTGTGATTTTGCCATCAGGATTTCTTAGTGGACTGAGATATATGAATCAAAATTATCAAGAGGCTATAAACTTAGTAAAAAATATGGAAATCCTGATTTATTTATTACAATGACATGTAACCCAAAATGGCAAGAGATAATTAAGAACTTATTACTAGGACAAAGTTCTTCAGATAGACCAGATTTGATAGCACATGAATTCCATGCTAAAAAACAAAATCTTATAGATGATATATATACTAAAAGGAGAGGACAACCACATTATCATCTACTTGTAATACTTAAAAATGAGAATAAAATCAAGACTATAGTGATATAGATAACATTGTTAATGTAGAAGTACCAGATCTAATTAAAGATTTTGAATTGTACAAACTTATGAAAATACATATGATACATGGTCCATGTGGCCTTAGATTTCCTAGAATTCTATGTTATAAAAAAAGAGAATGTAAATCTCAATATCCATGAGATTATTTGTAAATGACTAAATTTTTCATTCTACTTTAGTTATTTAATCAAACCTTCAACCACTTGGAAGAGTCTCACTCACAACCTCTTTAAATCCTATTCTGGACTTGCTTCGTGAATAACATCTATGCTAGTTAACCTTTGCATTTGGTCCAAGTGTTCCATGTATTCAATCCCATAATCAACACCTCAAAGGTACTACTAACATATCAGCCTATTATGCTAAAGCTATATCCATTTATCTTTGTCTCATTAGTAATGCTAGATTACCCATGCCATAGTGTTGTCTCTCAAAAACTAAGCCATCCGTCCATGAGTGGTAATCCCAGAACCATTTCTTAGTATCTTTAGGATGCCTGGAGATATTGTCGCGAATGTGACTTCGGGTATCAAAAGTTACCTGTTGACTAGTCCTTACGGACACTCTTACCTTACTGCCACGATGGCAGGAGGTCAGTATTGCTGGACCCTTTATCAGTCCCTCTTGTGCTAGTGAAGTTAACTGGGCATTTCGAGTGTACTTAGATCGGACGAGCATAAGGACAGAATTCCTACGTGTTATTAGCTAAGCATACTTAGCCCGGTAAGGAGTTCCCGTCTCATTATGTCTTGCACTGGCTAGTGACAAGAACCCTTGCGTATTGAGATTGGTCCCTCAATATCGCTACATGATAGCTTACCGTGTCTGCCAAACACCTTTGTTATTATGCCCTTTGTGTTAGTCTCATTTCGGTCCCAAATACTATTTATGGAAAGTGTCCAGATTTGCTCATTTGGCATATCTATGGAATGTAGAGATCGGTCTGAACACAATGGTGTTCGTCCCGTGTCCAAATTCGCAATCTAAGGACATTCCATATTTAGTAAGTTTTGAGCTTGTCCCAGATACTAACTGCTGATACTAAAGGAGGCTTGGGGTGAAAGCCCAAAGCGTGTGTTCCTCAAAGGGGGGGGGGGGGGGGGCTGTGGGGGGTTCCAAATGTATAGTAGGGATAATGGGTAGGTTGGGGCCGACCAACCTGAGGCATAGTCTAGCTCCTGCTTGCGTGCTTGTCCTTGTTTTGCGTCTAGCTTGGGTCTAAGCCCAAGTTCCATTCCATGCTAGCTGGTGGAGTACCCATGTTCTCGTGTTAGGCCACTAGTATGCCGAAATAGCGCTAGACTCCGTTTGGCTCCGTTTTGCATGCTGGTCTTGGCATTGGGATGCTAGTTACTTTAGGACTGTTCCAAGTCATTTCGGGCTCCTGTCCCTTCGCTCTTTGGGCTTTATGCTCGGGAGTTGCTCCGTGGTTCGGTTCCGTTACTCCTTGGCTTCGTGCTTGGGAGTTTGGCACCGATCCTTCGTTCAGTGGCCCAAGGCCCTGAACCTCGGGTTCCTATGGACACGTGGCATGGACACGTGGTATGTGATATATGGCATCTGTCACGTGGCACAAAGAGGGTTTAGGTTCCGCTTTGTGGTGTTATCCTATGGTAAATCACCATAGGATAAACGGTCAAAACCACGTGCGCTACATTTGGTATCAAAGGATGAGTCTCAGTAAGTACTATACAATGGGATTGGGCAACTAGTCTCGTTGCATACACAGAGATGAAAACAATGATCTGAGTGGGTACACGTTTGGGTGCAAAAGGCTTCGCAATTGGTTCCTTGGGTATGGATATTGTTACCTTGTTGTACCTTATGATGTGAGCTTGCTCTTGGGCTCATAGGATGGATTTAAGGTGTTCCGTCACACGAGTTTGAGCTTGGACTCGTGAGTGAGGCTCATTAGCAACTCAAGGTTACATTTTGAGTTGGCAAGATTAATGTTAGCCTATCGGTGGTTCCATGAGTTGTTCCTTGTACTTTGGGTGAAAGCAAACTTCCCTGAGTTTGCTATGAGTGGCAAATAGGCTAGTCCGTAGTTGTTTAGCACAACACTAGTGGATCCTTCCTAGGCGTGATTATAAGTGGGTCAATCAAGACTATAGGGATTAGTCTATTGATTCAACTAGTCATTGCCGTGCTCTCTCATAAACTTTTCTTGGATTGGACTGAAGGCAGTGTGAAAGCAAGTTTGAGGTTTAGTACCGAAAAGAGAGTCGTTGGGGACGAAGGATCAAACACGTAAATCATTTTCTCTTCTTGAAGAAATGATTCGCAATGAGGTGTTGACTCATTGCTCGTATTCACATTATGCAATCAAGAGTTCCTATCTTGATGCATGTTGATTATGATGGTCTTACAAGTGGTGAGTCAAGTGGTGAAGCGCTATACCATTTTGTCTAAACTTGCTATTGGAAGACTTGAGTTACAATGCTCAATTCTTTTCCCAGAAACCTTGCTATTGTTCCTTAGGTAACTTGGTGTTGGATTAGTTTTGAGTTTGGTCGGAAAAAGAGTGGCATGTGCTTATCCATGTTGTGAACAAAAGTTAGTGGTGTTGGGTATTGTAAATCTTTATCGGTGGAGTGTGGCATTTATGTTGCATTTTGTCGAATCGAGTTGACACTTGATAGTCACATAAACCTTTGAAGTAATGACATAGGTGTTGCTTATGGTGTTGCTCAATTGATGATCAAGTCATTGTGATTTCTATATCATATTCATGTGATAATGAGCAATGTGTTTACGAAGTTGCTTGGTTAAGTGATAATCAACCCCAAAGTGGTTGATGGTGAAGCTAGTTTACTTGCATAAAGTAGCATTGTAGTAGCTTTGACTGGATTCTCAATGGTGGTCCATTATGCTAAGCTTAAGTTGGTTCCTTGTTTCCTTGAGTTTGCCCACTAAGGTGTTGGAAAAGGGTTGTAGCATTCACTTGCTATAGCTTGTTAGTTTATCCATTAATACTTGGAGTAGATTGTTGGATAGAGAAGGTGTGAGGTTGAGGCATTGACATTGCTAGCATTTGTGTTAGTGGAAGTGGCATTGTTGATTTGAGTGATGAGGAATTTTCCTTAAAACTTGATTTTCCATGTCATTTTTCTTGTTAGTGTTTTGGCTTTACATTAGATCTTGAAGGTGATTGAAGAAAAGTGTTAATGCAATATAAATATCCGAAGATGTGGTCATTGTGATCAAGCTTTAGATGTTCATTTTGCATTCTGCGGATGTTGGTGTTGGATGACGAAAGAATGGGCAAAAAGATGTTCGAGGCTTAAGCATACTATGGGTTGTGAGAATTTGTGTTGAGGTGAATCTATGTGAAGTTGATAGTAGGAGGAAGTTGGTTGAGTCTTGAAAGTTTGTATTCCGGGACGGAGAGTCATTCTTTCTCTAGGATGGAAAATTTTTCCACAAATTTTCTTAGACTTTTCCAATGGCTGATCTGTTGATCACTTTGTTCAAAAACCATTCCATTTTCGTAAGCCAGTACAAACTAGTGAAAGGGTTGGAGTTGACTTTGGTTGGCTTAAAACTTAATAAGTAGTTTGTATGATGCAACGCGAAAGGAATGCTGACTTTTGGGGCTAAGGCAATTGAGTTGGATAGAGTCTAAAGTTGGTGTAGAAAAGTGGTTGTTACACTTTTCTAAGGAGGGTGACCCTTGTGCCTTTCTTCTGTATATTATGCTTGGTGGTAGGTTGCACCTTGCATTTCGTTAGACTCTATGAGAATAGTGAGCTCTCACTCATCTTAACTTAGTCTTGGTGTCCCTGCGCCTTGGCTGAAGGTGGTGATGTCCAACTTAATTGTTTGCAGTTGAAATGTTGGTACCCGTACTATAGCTTTGTCTAAGTGGAGGTTGTGTACCGATATGAGTCCATCTCATGATCTTCACTTGAGTTTCGACTAAGTGTTGATCATGCATAGATAGCCTCTTCAAGGCATGCTTAGAGCTATTGACTAAATGTGTTGGTGAGCTTATTACAATTGAGTTGGATTCAAGTGGTCATTTAGTTTGTGCCTGTCTATGAACCTTTATCTTGTACCTAGGGTATCACGTTCATGTTAGACAAGTATGTAACTCGATGATGTGAGTTTAGTGTTTGGGTCTCGTGAAAGCAAGTTGAAAAAGTGATGGTTAGTTGCTCAATGAAGATTTAGCAATGATGGGTTTACTTTACTAGATGGTGTTGCGGAGGATCGTGTCATTTGACTTACATGGGTTTTCCATGTTGGCATGTCGACTCTACCTCTGTTGATATCATTTGGTTGCGTTTAGTTCATAGTGTTGGATTTCATTGAGTCTTGGACGTGGTAATTCACTCCTTGAGGAAGTGTTATCTGTAACTGAGTTTTGCTAAAGGATTGGTCTTGGATACTAACTAAAGTATCCTCAACCTTGGTTAGCTTGGTTGCTAGAGAGCTTTGAGTGGTGATACATTCGTGCTTTCTTCTAGCTTTGTTCTAGTGTTGATGGCATTGAAGTGATGCCTTGTCGTTGACATTGTTGATGTTGAGATTCGAGTGAAATGAGATGTCTCTCTTTATGATTGATATTGCGTTTCATTAGTCTCGATAAAGATAGTGTTGATGATTTGGCTATGGCTTTGTGTTATTGGCATTGGTGCATTTGCTAATTAGCAACTGTATTGACGTTCAAATGAACTGAATGGCAAGTTGAGTTAGTTGTGTTCTAGACGAGATTATTTAGTAGGGGTTAAGCTTTGGCTTTTCCTTGAAAAGTGATTCAGTCGTAGACTATGCTAACTCTATAAGCGGAAGAGTTAGTGATTGATATTGGAATGTTTGAATCCTTATTGGATTTGAGTTGGAATATATTGATCATTGATGATTCTTCTTGTGCTTGTTATGAAGTGAGTTACGTCTTGTTATAGATGGATTCATGGAGGATCGTTTGGTAATCACTTGTTGAGCATAGTTTCGTTATGCTTAGCTTTTGGATTGATGCAGATATGCTCTTCATTAGCTTTGGCATTATGAAGTTTAGCTTATGGAAGTGTTGAAGAGGATATTGTAGGTTGTACCATAATTTCTCTTTAGCATTGACGTTAGTTCATGCGAGACTCATGATCATTATTAAGCAAGACTTGGCTATAGACTTCTTTGAGCTTGTGGTTCTTTGAGTTTTATGATTATTGTTCCATTTGTTAGAAGTTGTTGGGAAAGGCATTTTTGGCTCTTTAGCTTTGATGTTGACGTTAGTATTTGCATCTAGCAATCATTGGTGATGATTGACTATCATCTAGAGTAGTTAATTATCCTTATCAAAAGTTTTGCTTGATTATTGTTGGTCTGGAATTATTTGCTATTCTTCAGGATGGTAGATTCTTGCTTGACGATGATTTGGCATATCTTTTTGATGGGATAATTGATAATCTTTCATGATGGTTAGTTGTTCTTTTTGATAGCTTTTGGCTTTTCGCAATACCACATGTTCTTTGTGGTTTGTTCTGGATTAGTCTCTTGGGTTTGAGACGTCAGTAGGATGTGGCTGACACTTGCTTAGGCAACTTGAGTTCCTTGGTGTTGTTAGCTGGGATCTATTCGGATTGGCTAGTGTGATAGTTGGCATAAACAAGTATTTGTTGGTCTTGCCACATTCATTCTGTTTTGTTGATTGTTGCTCAAGTTAGTTCTGATCGATTGGGATGTTATTTCCTTTAGGTGATACATTCGCGAGCATTTTGCTTGCCAGTTGATAATACTTTGTATTTTTTGAGTTATCTCTCGTAAGTTTTTGGCTTACTGTCTGCAATCTTTGATAGTTAAGTTTGGTCATTAAGTTTTTTTGATGACACACTTGCTATTGAATTTTGTTGGATAGTGAATCCTATGTTTTCCAACTATCGTGATCTTGGTGATTCCTATACTATAATACTAGTTTATCGGATGATAACTTGCTTGGAATACTTTTGTGTTCTAATCTAAGATATATTCACTGATAATTAAGACTCTAAGATATCATTGTCTATGACTTTGATATTGTCCATCTATTGATCTTTGAGTTTGGGCCAGTATAGGTAGACTGGCTTCGGCACTTCGTGTGCATGTTGAAATCTCTAGTCATGGGGTAGCTACTGTCGACTGGTCACATCACCTGCCTCTCTGTCGATGTTCCTTATTCCGTTAAAAGGGCGTGACCGTGTAAACAACTCTAACTACCTGTTTACAATAGTCTATCTAAACCTTACTGACGGGTTTGGTTTCTTTGCTTATGAGGGTTGGGGCCTCTAGCTTCTCTCTCTATGTTCTTGCAGGCAGGGGTATATCACACTTTTGTAAGCTGGGTGACTCCTAGAGCAGCAAGAGTGGCTGACTCCGTTGGTCATTTCCTTGTCGGCGACGGCCGGAAGGTGTCTGAGCTGGTAGCGCATCTGCGTTAGATAAAGAGGTTGCCTCCTAACTCATTTAAGTTGGTGCATTTCTCACATAGTGTGAGTACCGTGAACTTTTTCTGGAGTTGTTTCCTTGGCGGTATTCTAGACTCGAGTGTGCATCGACGAGAACGTTGATCTTCCCTAGGGGGGGAGAGTGTCGCGAATGTGACTTTGGGTATCGAAAGTTACCTGTCGACTAGTCCTTACGGACACTTTTACCTTATTACCACGATGGTAGGAGGTCGGTATTGCTAGACCCTTTATTAGTCCCTCTTGTGCTAGTGAAGTTAACTGGGCATTTCGAGTGTACTTAGACCAGACGAGCATAAGGACGGAATTCCTACGTGTTATTAGCTAAGCATACTTAGCCCGGTAAGGAGTTCCCGTCTCGTTATGTCTTGCACTGGCTAGTGACAAGAACCCTCGCGTATTGAGATTGGTCCCTCAATATCGCTACATGATAGCTTACCATATCTGCCAAACACCCTCGCTATCATGCCCTTTGTGTTAGTCTCATTTTGGTCCCAAATACTATTTATGGAAAGTGTCCAGATTTGCTCATTTGGCATATCTATGGAATGTAGAGATCGGTCTGAACACAATGGTGTTCGTCCCGTGTCCAAATTCGCAATCTAAGGACATTCCATATTTAGTAAGTTTAGAGCTTGTCCCAGAGACTAACTCCTGATACTAAGGGAGGCTTGGGGTGAAAGCCCAAAGCATGTGTTCCTCAACGGGGGGGGGGGGGGGGTGGGGGGTTCCAAATGTATAGTAGGGATAGTGGGTAGGCCGGGCATGGCCGACCACCCTGAGGCATAGTTTAGCTCCTGCTTGCGTGCCTGTCCTTGTTCTGCGTCTAGCTTGGGTCTAAGCCCAAGTTCCATTCCATGCTAGCTGGTGGAGTACCCATGTTCTCGCATTAGGCCACCGGTATGCCGAAATAGCGCCAGACTCCGTTTGGCTCCGTTTGGCTCCGTTTTGCGTGCTGGTCCTGGCATTGGGATGCTGGTTACTCTAGAACTGTTCCAAGTCGCTCCGGGCTCCTGTCATGCTCGGGAGTTGCTCCGTGGTTCGGTTCTGTCACTCCTTGGCTTTGTGCTTGGGAGTTTGTCACTGTTCCTTCGTTCAGTGGCCCAAGGCCCTGAACCTCGGGTTCCTATGGACATGTGGCATGGACACGTGGTATGTGACATGTGGCATCTGTCACGTGGCACAAAGAGGGTTTAGGTTCCGCTTTGTGGTGTTAAAGGATAAAGGGTCAAAACCACGTGCGCTACAAATATGAGGAACAACCTTCTCAAATATCCATTTTTCGGTCCCCACTAAGTCCCTTTTCGTCCCTAGCCATATTTGCCAACACTACTATTGGGTCAGGGCCCAAAGGCCCAACCACTACGTCCCATTGACTTCTAAGACTTTCTTCCCATATGACCACATCCTTGGTCACTACACAAGAGGACTGTTCCTCTTCCTTTTCATAATTTGAGATTTTAGAACAACATTTCAAAACACTGTGGCACTACATGAGCCTTGTGGGTACTCTCCCCAACTTCTGCCTTTTGGGTGCCCTAGCCATGTGGCTAAAGTGAGGTTCTGATGAGCCATGCCAAGTCCCACACTTGGATTAGGAATACGACCATTTGATTTTCTGGAGGAGCTAGAGTCAGCTATTGAACACTTCACTAAATTACCCCACTTGTTTATCCATATTTACTTTAGCCTTAGACTCCTTTGTGGTTATATCATCACCCACCACATGGGTATAGCTTCCTTGGTCACACTGGCCTTTCTTGGCCAAACTGGCTCTACTAGAGTTTTCCCCCTACTATACTTTTGGAGTTCACCAAACCCCCCAGGGTCTGGGAGATGATCGCTTTGGGCTTTCACCCTTAGACTTGGACTTGAACTTAGACTCAGCCTTGGACTCAGATTTGCACTTGGACTTGAACTTAGACTCAGTGTTGGACTCGGTCTTAGTCTTAGTCTTGAACTTGGTTTTGGTTTCAATCTTGGTCTCGGCCTCGACCTAGGGCTCCATCTCAAGTCCATCTTGGACTCGACCTTGGACTCCTTCTCGGGTCCATCTCGGACTCCATCTGGGGTCCATCTTGGACTCCATCTCAGGTCTATCTTGAACTGCATTTCGGGTCTATCTTAGACTCTATCTCAGGTCCATCTCAAACTCTATCTCAGGTCTATCTTAGACTCCATCTCAGACTCCATCTCAAGTCTATCTTAGACTCCATCTCAAATCTATCTTAGACTCCATCTCAAGTCTATTTCGGATTCCTTCTCAAACTCCATCTCGGACTCCTTTTTGGACTTGTTTTTGATACTTCCATATGTCACAGCACCTTGTCATGTGTCAGTCCTTCTTGTGTCCTTTTTTAGAGACTCATTCACTGATTGCTTCATGCTTATTCCTCGAGCACTTTGTTTGGATTTCCACTCCCACTCTTGACTTTCCAAGTTGGAGCCTTTGGTTCAAACATATTACACTTGTTAGGCTTCTGCTTCAGCCACTACCAAATGGCACCCTTTTTACTCCACTTTGGGGCTTAGGGATTTATGTCTTACAATTCCACCACCCATAGATGAAATTTGATGTCCTCATCAAACGATAAACCATTTTATAAAGTAACCCTATCATGGATTACTATTTTTCATCCTTGGCACCAAGCCAATATTCATCATTGGTTCGACACTGAAGGCTAACCATTCCTTGCCCATCCTCTAAGGAGCATATTCTCTCCAACTTAAAAACTCATTAAACCACTTATGGTGATCCTTCCCCTTTTGTTCGTTTAGTTCATGCTAAACTTGTTAGAAACACCTTTTTTATTTTTATTTTACTACTCATTCAAAAGTAGTCTCAGTCTCTATCAACATAACTATCACATTTTGGAACTTTAATATTGATATCTAGAGTCAATTTCTTAAGTGTGTTTAACACCTTACATTGCACTAGTTACGTAAACACCACTTCCCCATCCTAGGAAATTCTTTACTTGAAGGTACTATCATCTTCTTTTTTATTTCGTGCCACCTTTAGCACTAAATTCCACTTATTCATAATTTGTGCTAAGGTTATCCATGGCCATATCATTTGGCTACTTTGCCGCTCCATCTTTTAGCTTTCACCTTTGCCAAATTGGAGCATTTGGGAATCCATCATTGAAAATATATTTCTTTTTTCACAATCTGTTAACATCCAACACATGAGTGTTCTTCACTTAATTTTGCCATTTGGATTCCTTCCAATGATTTCTATAACTCAATCTTGGCCATTTATCTTTTGTTCCTATCCTTTAACTATTGCACTAAGCAAGTTAAGATCACTATTGAAGTATCCTTTTAGTTCCATAGCAAAGGCTCTACTTCGCTAAGTCTAGGGGGTGTTCACCCCTAGTAAGTCTCTTTAGCATTATTTGCTGTGGGCTCTATCCACGGCCCAACTTTATGACCCGGGTCCATCTTTAAAGACTATTTTGTTAGACTTATAACACTATTGCATTACCACAACTCATTTCCCTTAGGTGTCCTTTTCATTTAGTCACCTTGACTAAGTCACACCATTATCAATAGTTTAAATCAACACTTTGAACTAGGAACTTTGAACTTTGTTCTTGTTTAGCCACAAGATCGCTTAATGATCTCACCTTGACACCTTCACAGGTTTTCCAATAAGTGCTAAGTCTTCCAGACTTTTAAATTGTTGACCATGACCCCGGGGGCATCCCCCAAGTGCATTTACTAAGTCACACCATTATTAATAGTTCAAATCAACACTTTGAATTAAGAACTTTATTTTTTAACCTCACAAGGACTTTGTCCTTGTTTAGGTATAAGATCACTTAATGATCTTACCTTGACACCTTCACAGGTTTTCCAATAAGTTCTAGATCTTTCAGACTTTTAAATTGTTGACTATGACCCCGGGGGCATCCCCCAAGTGCATTTAGTCATCTTGACCAAGTCACACCATTATTAATAATTCAAATCAACACTTTGAACTAAGAACTTTATTCTTTAACCTCATAAGGACTTTGTCCTTGTTTAGCCATAAGATCACTTAATGATCTCACTTTGACACCTTCACAAGTTTTCCAATAAGTGCTAGATCTTCCAGACTTTTAAATTGTTGACCATGACCCCGGGGGCATCCCCCATACTTGGTGGTACACCCAAACCAGCCTTTCTGGCCAATGGTCCATGGCAATTGAGATTGAGTGTCCTCATTTCATTCACCATATCTTTAGCGCCATTTGCACCAAAGTGTAAGTTTTGATATTTAGATTTCTTGGGAGGTCACCTAACCCAGTACTATTCAAACCCAAGGACGTTTAACCCCAAATATCCGAAAACCCTTGACCAATAGGAAAAAGGGGTGCACTCTTATTCATAGGCCCTTTCCCTTTATATTTGAACTCTTATGGATTGTATCTCAAGCCATTCTTTTTAGTTGCTTACACAAAGTTGTTCAAGTTAGATATGGTGAGCTTTCACCCTAAGCAATCTAACTATGCATCATGACTCTAAGGCATCCCTCACTTGGTAGTGTGCCCAAACTAGTCTCCATATTAAGAATCCATGACTATTGAGAAATGAGTATTGCCATATTCCAAACCATCATCATGCCCTAGTGAGTTGGGACTTAAACCCAAGCACTAGAGAGTTGGGACTCAAACCCAACCTCCGCATATACATCTATGTGTGGCATCACCAAGGATGCCTGGCATAACTCCCCATGCTAGTGCACCAAATTATACCCAATTGTGCACTATAAATCATAACTTAGGAACCTAGTTCCTTTGAACTACCAAGTGACAAGTTTATGATTATGTATAGACTCCTCCATGCTTGGCCCCATGGGCCACCCCTTTTGAAGTCAATACCTTTAACTAAAATTTTTGTTCCCCTAACTTGCCAATCTCGCTTAGCAAGTCACTTGACTAACGTAACATAGTTTTATGCATAAGCATGAAAGTCTTTAACTATCGATTTTCATTCAAAGCCATCTCTTTGAACATCCAGGAATTACTTCCCCACACTTGATACCTCGCCTCATAACAAATTTCAAGGCTACACTTCTATTATGCTATTTTGATTTTACACATAAGCTCTATTTCGTTAAAGTGGGAATTGTCATTATCCCACTTGTAAAATAAGGTTTCCAAACCTTTATATAGTATATAAATATAACAAAATTCAACTGCATTGAGGCACATGCCATTTTATTTTAAACAAGGAAATGTCTACTCAATCACTTCTCCTCCCCCTGCCACTGCTTCACCTCACTCTTCTCCTTATCATCGTCGTCTAATTTCTTTCCATCCTTTTAATATTGGCTCAGTTGCTCCAAGACTAGGTGGAGCCCAAGTCCCCATTCAATCTTTACTTTCCCCTTATTAATAAAACAACTTCGTAGACTTCCAATAACATGCTGTAACACTTCTAGTATAATGCAAATCCTCTCAAAGAATTGTCTTTTAATATTAATACAATGGCATGGAACCCCATGCCATAATAAGTTACATTTTTAAATAAATACATGCCATCTCAGACTGTTATTTTTTGCCTCCAACGCCTATACAATAATCTTGGAATTTCATCACTCTCCACACTATCAGGATTTAAACCCAATAGTAATGCCATCTCTTCTCTAATACGTCCACGCTCATGTTCAGTGGTCGAAGAACCCATCCGGTTGAGCAGATTATGGAGATGCGGATAGTGCTTGGCTAGACAATATACATGCCATAAATGATGATTGGTGTCTGTCCGATCAAATGGCTTCTGATATACCGTTCCATTTGCCATTTGGTTGATTTCTGCAGCCACCTCCTGGACTGGCCGGTTCTCTATCACCATCGCTCCAAGCCGTTTTGCAAGGTCCCCCAGAACATACGGTTTCTTCTCCCTAGTTTCCATACTGCAATAGATGGGGTGCATTGCATATGTGTGTGTGTTCGCTGCAGTTTTAATCGGCGAGTCATCGATGATGAGGATTTCACTTGACCTAGCAGTCCGGTTCATCACTACAACCTCTGCCTTGACGAAGATGGGCTTGCTACCCCTCACATGGACCATAGTCAAGCAATCCTTCTGCGTTAGGAGAAAGTCAAATGGTAATATTACTCGCGTTGATCGTGCATCATCTGTAGCAACGTTAATGCATTGTGGCGCATCATGGATGTCCAAACTCCCAATTGCAAATTGAACCCGGCCCTCTGTTTTAAGTGTCGTATGGTCATTATTAGATCCCGCAGTTTCTCCCGTGTGATTAATGTGAATCTGTCTCTTTTGACCAACTTGCGACCGCAGGCTTTGGAGGGTGCAGTGACATTCGAGGATGAGCCATGCTCATGGGAGAAAAGGACACCGTTCAGATCAAAAACGATACAGTACCTTCGCCGTGACTCTGAAATGAAATGCGTCAGCATAAAAAATGGTACAAGTCAATTTTACCATCTACAATATTAGCGAATGGTGCTCCCGATGGTTGTTGAGAGGGTTTTGGTCGAGGAAACGTGAAGGGCAGAAATACTCTCCTCTGCAATGTGGGGTCAATCGCATCCGATGGCGTGTGGGCACATGCCATTTCAGCTGTAGACTCTGGTACAACTGGCTCAACAGTGGCATGGGGTGGTTCCGATGGCGTGTGATCACACGCCATTTCAGCTTGTGCCTCCGTTGGCAAAGTGGACATGACCGAACAAGCAGCAGGGGCGGTGTAGGGAGGTTCCAACGGCGCGTAGTCAGACGATTGGGCACACGTTGAGTCTGTTGGAAATGAGGATACGACCGGCTCGGCGGCTGGGGCGGCCTCATGCAGGTCCAATGGCGCCTGGTCACCGTCAGTTAGATACGTGGACAAGATTGACTCAGTGGTATGGGCAGCATCAAGTGGAGCGTAGTCAGCTTGCTTGGCGTTGATATGGATAGTAGCCTCCACTAGCTCTGATGACTCTTGCAGGCAAGTAGAGTCCACTGGCGGATCCATATGCATGTCCAAATATCTCCCTTCGATTGAGATGGTATCCTCCCTACTGGCTACTAAAAACAAACTCATTAGCACATTGAATCGACTATACTATATTTACCATCAACTGCTATAGGACCGATATCACTTGGGCGCACTACTGATTCTAAAGGATTGGACATACGTTTTGACCCTTGCTTGGCACTATCCTTCCTCGACACTAAAGGCTAGAGTTTGTATCTTAATTCAATTGAATAATCTCTACTTACCATTTGCTCTGCGACCTACATGGACAATGTTAAAAATGGTAAAAGGTTAGGAATGGATGTACTATTATTTACCTGATGGTTTGTTTTGTATGACCTTCCTCCGCTGCTCTTTGGCCACCTCAGGCTGGCCATCGTCGTCATCATCGTCGTCGTCGTTATTGTGATCATCACCATTGTGAGGACCATCCAAGTCCTCTTCGTCCTCCTTTTCTTCGTCCTCCTCTTCTTTGTCCTCCTCTTCTTTGTCCTCCTCTTCGTCCTTCTGCTCTTCCTGCTCATTATCTTTCTCTGGCTCCTCATCCCCCTCCTGCATTTCTTCCATAGGCTGCTCAGGCTGGATGGCTTGTTCTTCCAGGACCATCTTGGGAAAATCATCTGGCCGAGTCTCCATCTCAAAATACAAGACATCCATAGCCTGTTTTAGTGCGTGACCTAGGACCGTATCCTCACCCGACTGTCTTAACATGGTTTTTGCACGTTCTTGCACCCTTCGAAGACGACGAGATGAGAAAAACGTGGCCTTGACTTGAAAAGCATCCCTCATCTATTGTACCTCTCCATTGAGATTGGGGAAGGGGAGTCCGCCATAGGAATCTGAGTCAGGAGGTGGTGACTAGCTGCTTTCACTTAGCCCTTGATCTGCAATGAATGGCATGAGCACACACGCCATAACCGCGAGGCATTACCTATCATCTTTTCGTTGCCCTTCTTCCTTTTCGAATCAAACGCCTCTGATCCCGACGACTGTCCAACGTGCTTTCGCTTTTTATGACCACTGTCAATTTGAGCTTGGCTGGTGCTTGCCTGTTTTGCCTTTGAAGAAGTGTCTCCTGCAAGGAATGGCATGAGACCACACGCCATTGCAAATATAATTTGTACCTCCTTTTCTCCTATTGCTTGTCTGTTTGTCCTTCTTCGACGTGCCACCAGTGCGCTTTTCAGTCCTCGTGTCTGAATATTCACAACGATCTATAATCAAAATGGCGTGAGGCCTCACGTGACCTTACCTTGTGCAGGTTGTGAGCTCGGCCCAACATGGGTATCTTCAACAGTAGCTGTTAACGCCGTTTCAGCATCTGGGGGTGGCCACGCTCCTGCATACATAGCTTGTGAGATAACATTTAAACTTAAAGTGCGTACTCACCAGGTTCGCAGAGAAGATACTGTTTTTCTTTGGCAATTGTAATTATATGCTCCATTGAAGTCACCTCTTCAATGGAGTTTGTCACCGCAACACACGGGACACCCTTGAGTAGTGCGGCTCGAAAGAATAGTCCGCTGCAGTTGTACTCGACAACGCATTTGCCCTTGGAGTCGGAAGCAGGTGACCCACCCGCTATTGCGTTGAAGACCTGCACCTGGAGCTTTCTTTGGATTTGAAAGCTCCATAGCTGTCTTCAGTTCCTCAGGCACGGGTAAATTGACCTCCCTCAGATCAATTCAATCGGCCTTGTCGAACGAAGCTGGGAAGTCACTCCAGTCCCACTCTGCTGCAGGACCAATAACAAGGGCAAGTGTGAAGATGCGGACATTCGTCGGTATCTTCTTCTTAGCCATTATCCCATGGATCTCCCGCATCTCCTTGCCTTTCAACCGAGCCTTCACCTCGTTCAAGGCCTTCCAGAACTTGTGATAGGATTCGGAGTCGTAGATCATATAGTGGACTGAAGATTCCACCTCCGCAAGTCCCACCATTAAGTCAATGATGGAGCTGACTTCGTCTGCATGAGTGATCTCCTCGTTTGTGAAGTCCATCACACAAAAGATGTTCTTGACCTGCTCATCTCCGCGGGAAACGATGTTCCTCCACCTTTGATCCTCATCCGAATTCACGTATACCCGGTAAGGTTCTCGATAGGCCTCTGCTGCGGGGTCGAGCTGTTTCTGAAGCCGGCAGTCGACATCCCTCTTAATGAAATTTGGATACTGATCCAACTTCTCAGCTTTACTTTTCGTGGCATCCCGCAGCAGATCGATGAACTTGGGGGCCCCCTTCACGTACTCGTCGATGTCTTCATTTGACAACTCCAGCGCTTCCATCATCTCTTGCGTGGTGTCGATGCTCACCCTCTCCACGGCCACTTGCTCGAAGATCCAATCCTTCAATAGCGCATGAGCTCTCAGAGTCGTGTACAAGTCCTCGTATGTCACAATATGGCCGGGAGTCATTTTGGTCTTGTTGAAGACTACCTCACCACGTTGAAGAGCATTAGCCACTGTCAGAAGGTCGTCATCGTCTAGAGACCGCGAGAAACGCAAGGCGTTGAGCTTCAAATCATTGGGCTTCCGGCTGTCCTCCACACCCATTGAGTTTAGCAACTCCCCGTCATGGTACTTCCTCAGCACATCTACCCATTTGTCAAAAACAACTTTTGTCGCGAGTAGAATGTTATGGATGCTGAGTGTGTCATTGACCCCCAGTGTTTTCGAGAGAAGACTCGAGAATTCCTGCAATGGAAATGGCGTGAGGCCACATGCTATGCCACATGCAACGAGGCTTATCTGCCAGGCGCTAGTTGCTAGTGCACGTCCTTGTCCTGGTTTTTGTGGCTTCTTCAGTTGAACCCAGAGCTTCCGTGTTCGTGCCAATGTCTCGTGCAGACCCGATTTGTAGCACGTTTCTTGCTTGACATTCTGTGCGTGGGAGATGTATATGATAGATCGGAGGGGCGAGTTGCCTTTTATCAGGCGGACAACTCTTGTCTTGAAGACTTTCTTCACCTCCTCGCCCACCATAATATCCACAACTATCTCTTGCATTGCCAAGCTAGAATGCTGCCCGGAGACGGCATAGAACCGGATGTTCTGATCGTCCAACACCTTCCTATTGATCAAGTCTGGAAACCTCGTCTCGCCCTTCATTGTTCGGTAGTAGGGGATCACGTCTGCGATGTCGGGTGTTACTGGACTTGCCAGCATCTTCTGCTTCAGTTTCTCCACCCACTCATCAGATACTAGCCTGTGGTTGTATTTGCTTTGGATGTTGATACGGCTCATGTCAATTGTATATACTTTGTTGGAATAGTAACAAGTACTATTATCTGCGACGATTTTTGCTACCTCTTCTTGCTCTTTCTGCTCTTTGCGGCTCTTCTTTTTGGTGGGTGTAGTGTTCGAACCCGAGGCAATGGCATCACCGAGTAGCTTCTTTTTTGGAGCAGGAGAGTCGGACGTCGGCTTGAGCTTGACCACCCTTTTCTGCTTCGGGGTAGTTTCCAAATCGACCCCCTTCCCCTTCGCTTCGCGAACTGGAGGCACTCTCAACGACTCAATGTTGGAATATAGTTTTTGAACATCGCCGTAGGTGAGGTCCGTGGATTCCATGTGATCTTCATAGACCCGCAGCGTCTTTGAAATTGTGGGCCTCCTAGACAACCTCTCCCTAGCTCCCTCTAGGAATTCCTCATAGCCACTGCCCCCCTCCGGGAAGCCGCTAGGATGTGCAAGGTGGATCTTGAAGGCGGACGCTGTCTCTACCACAAGTGCCAGTCCATATTCTTGCATGGAACTGCATGGAGTGTCTGTCACTTGGATGAGGATCCCCATGCATTCTTTTCTCCCACCATCTGTGTTGTACAGCCTCAGATCCTCGCCTTCCATCCCGAAAGTCCAACTGGTGAGCTCCTCCCCCTTCTCTGCATCCACATTGACAGTGGCTGGAAGAAGAACACAATTCCTCGCCTGTTCAGAAATGCACAACAATTAGAGCTGACAGATGAAAAGCTAGCAGCTGGAAATAACGTGAGGCCACACGCCATTCACCACTGCATCAGATGTCTTGAGGCTGCATCCTAAGATGGCGTGAGGCTACACGCCATCTGTAACCGGACTGCACTCGAGAGCCCAATCGGTGCATGCCAATGTTGCTACTGAATGGCATGTGGCCTCATGCCATTTTCTACTTGGCCTAAAAGACTTACCATTTGAAGCCGAATGGAGGCGTGACAATCAAGGCCAGACTTGCTGGCGAATGTGCACTGTGTGTGCAGCGGATTGTAGCAGCAAGGCTACTCTGCCACTTACAGTTGGAGAGTGGCGCTGAAATCTCCCGGGACGCCAAGTGGGCTGCGTGTGGGTGGCGGAGTGGGCGGCGGAGTTGGCGACGAAGTTACAAACTGGGTGTGTCTTGAAGTGGACGCCGATGCACACGAGCGGGATGCGAGTGCGAGTGTGATGCAAGCGCGAGTGGACGCCGATGCACACGAGAAACCTGTAGAGAAGGTAGATGAGCGCGAATGTGAGCGTGATCGCGAGTGGGAGCACAATGCGAGCGCGAGTGTGCGAGCGCGAGTACGAAGCAAAATGCAAAACCTAACCTCACACACGCGAAATGTCACGACGGTTGGTAATCCCGCCACGTCATCATTCCTCGGACTTGGGCGCCACCATTAATTTCTGGATCGCCGCGCGCATGCATGCACGTGAAATCCAAAAGAAATCCGCAACGTCATCATTCCTCAGACTGCATGCACGCAAAATATCATTTAATACCCTCGCTATATTTATACCATGCATGATTGGATATTCCAAAGCATCTTGTATTTCCAAAAATGCCAGATGTTCAGCTAAATAAAGAATGGTATACAAAAAATCCCAAAAAATGCACCAAAAAATGCTCGGTGTCATCTGGCGTAATCTCTTGAATGGCGTGGGGCCGCATGCCATTTTTAGGGGCACATAGGAGTATATTCCTAGAATATTCTGACATGCGCGAGATTTTTTTGAGTTTTTTGGAGATCCAACCGTTAGATCGCTAAACATATATGTACATTACCCCAATCCCAAAGGGATCAAAACAACATTGAGAGCGCACTCTCGAAGAAACTAGTGAAACTATGAGCGCGAACGCCCGGCGCTGCTCTTGGGCCGTCCACCTCCCAGGTGACTCCACCGCGGAGCTTGAAGCCACCTGCTTCGCCTCGCCACTCCTCCACTCGGTCACAATGATGTCAAGCCGGACGAACACCATGTCGATCTAGCTCGACGTCGTCGCAGCCAAGCAGTCCAACTCGAGCACGATGACCCGGCATCGCTCATGGGTCACTCGCCTCCAAGGTGATTCCACTGCACAAGCTGAAGCCACCTGTTACGCCCCAAGATGTGATGCTATGTCTTGGAGCGCCTACCTCCCCAGTGTACTTCCAGCACTAAGTCGGTGCCCATTGCGAACAAACTCCAAGGCGTAGAACAAGCAAGGTGTGAGCCTCCTCCAGCTCTAGACTAGAGCGTGCTACCTTGCCTCCCACACTAGACAAGTGCGCTGGCCCCCTTCAATGATATACGAGCCCCCATTGCCGGCATCGCGACAATCACAAGACTTGCAAGCCTCCGCGAACCTCCTCAAAGGACTAGCCCTGAAGCAAGAACCATGTGGGATCCCCTCCGCGAGCAAACCAACTTGGCCATCCGCCACTGGCCCCCTTTGTGACAGCACTTCCCTGTCACTAGATCCAAAAATGCGCCCATAGTGTCTTCCACGTCCATCCACCACAGACACTTCGCTATGTCGGGATGTCGTCCTGAACTGTCCTCCACCAGTCAACAAAGTTCCCATGACTTGGTCGTGTTTCCACGACTCAAGTCGCCAAGAACCTCCGACACATGCAGCTTCACGCTCCCCGTACCTCAGTCGCCACCTTGCATGGCCCGACCTAAGGCGAGAAATCCCACTCGAAGCTGCGAGACCAGCAACCGTCGCGTTTCCACCATGTTGCTGCCGTGCCAACCACATGCAACGAAGATCCCTGACACTTAGAGTGGCCGGATCAAAGATCGCGCCGCCACCCTGAGTCCTGCCCTAACCGTAGTTAGGGCAAAAGCCAGCCAAGAACCCTAACCCTAGCCACGAATTAGGGCAGGTGAGAACTCTGAGACCGTGAAGAATTTTTGCCTGCGCTTCTGGGAGGGTGTGAGGCTCCCTCCCAGCTATCCCCCTGTGAATTTTTGTGGAAAAATTCCAAGCCGTTCAGGAGTTATGAGCTCCCAAAAAACTTGAAACCATGAGAAGCGAAAAAAGAAGAGGAGGAGAGGAGAGCGTCCAGATCTGCGTGTTGCTGCTGCAGCCGTGGTGTTCCTAACTGCCCTCTCCACTCCTCCAAATCTCTGAGCCCCGAAAAACCCTAGCCGCCGCCGAAGAGACCTAAAAACAGCAGCGACCTAGGTCCAACCGTTAGATCGCAACTAGATTTTACAGAATGGTATACAATGTCTTTCTTGATGACCCTGCAAAGAAGCATCTCGATCGGACACCACATAAGACCACACGAGCCTTACAATGTTTCAGGGGCATTTGCCATAGATCCGACCGTTATTTTGCTCCAAGATTTTACAGTTTGGTGTGCATTGACCTTTCCATCGAAACTGCAAAGGGACATCACAATCAGATGTGGGATCACAAGAAACTAACTTCACTAACTCTGGTTTCACCAAGATCTACGTAAGGAGTTATGAAATGAAAGGACCCTCTCTATTGAAATGTGTTTATGGTCCTAGGGGCATTGTGACATATCGAAGGATTTTGCATCAAGTTTTGTATTTGCATGTTTATCAAGCTACTGAATTGCTAAACCCTAAACCCTAAACCCTAAACATGTGGCAAATGCTGCGTGAAGAAAGATGCCCTTTCTGGGCAAATGCTGTAAGAGGCAGATGCCGAGCAGATGTATCTCAGGCTAGCGAAGGGGACAAACGAAAACTAGCTATAAACATGATGGGATGCAAATAGATTACTAGGCTGGTCTTGCAAAAATCAAAAACCATAATTGAAAACATTGAAAATGCAAAAAGAAAGGTTTATAATATTTTTAAATTTTAAGCAATCAAAGGAATGTAAGTAGGGCATGTGTTTGTAAGTTTAAAAATGCCTCAACCACTTAAATTCCCAAGTAAATAAAGCTGTTTCTATTTTTGGTACAGATAAACTTTATAGTGTGTGGGCTCATGCAATTTTGAACCCAATTTTGAAAATGCACCAAAAAATGCTCGAGTAGCATTATTCTTTGAATGACGTGTGGCCTTATATTGCCATAAATGGACGTACACACACAGCATAATTATTCCTTTACACGGCGAATAATCTTGGCGCGGATCGCTGATATGGCATGGCAAAGTTCGAATCACTCACATGGCACAACTGGATCGAGGCAAGGATATGATGTGACAAAGTTCAACCTCCGACAGCAAAGTCTAGAAGCTACTCAGTTTGAAATTTGTCAGAGGAATCATAAGATCTGGTTTGTCAGAGGATTTGATGTGACGTTCAAGCGTGTGTTATTTTTGAATTCTCGAACTCATTCCTAGGTCTATCATTTTTGTGCACCGTGTTCTTGGTTCCGCTGAGCGCAGTGAGCGCTGCTTGTGTAAGCGGTGTTGTGAGCTGTGGTTTATGCGTCTACGAGCGGTTGCGGCATTGTGAGCGCCATTGCGAGCGGCAGTTTATGCGAGTGGCAGTTTGTGCGAGCGGCACTACGAGCAGTTGCGGTGTTGCGAGCGGCGCTACGAGTAGTTGCGGTGTTGCGAGCGGCACTGTCTTTGGTGTGGCTACCGCTTCCTCTTGATATTCGGCACTTGTGCTTCCTGGTATGTTCACCATGGAATGGCTTAGGACCACATTTAGAAATGGCATGAGGCCACATGCCATCTTAGGCCCTTGCAATTTCATGGCTAGCGTATTGTCATGTATGTTTTTACTTGCCTGCAACTGTGTGTATATCAAGATAGCATGAGGCCTCATGCCAATTTTGTGAATGCGAAATTTCACGTGGGTGTCAATAGCATGTTTGAATAATGGCATGTGGCCTCATGCTATTGAGGTTGTTTGGTATGTTATGATTTAGGCCATTCTCCAATCATTTTTTGTATGGTCTTAACTTCTTTTCTGCACTTTCAGAATGGCCTTCAGGGTTGGGGAAAAGGTTTACATTTTGAATGGTGGGAAGAGAGTTGCAAAAGGGACCCTTGTGTCTATGGATCGGAACTTTGTTATACACTGTCAAAGGCTTGGGGAAGGCAATGCTGCTGTATCAATAGAGACTGTCTTCGATGGGAATGTGGTCGTTATTGAACGAGGAGAGATGGTCGTCGGGGTAAATGTTGTTGTTGCCTTGAAAAATCTTCAGAAGAAAGCAGATGTTGGGGACAGCGCAAGTGCGACGCATGTTCCCTCCGTGGATCTTAAGAACCGTGCTACATGGATTCAGGCAAAGGTGTTTCTAAACAACCCCGAAGGGGAGGTGGTAGCTGAGGGCTTAGCCACAGTTGTCGATCCAAGAGATGCGGTTGCTAATCAAGAATTGGGCTGGGATGATATTGGAGTTGCGATTTTAGAGGTTGTTGACACAGAAGAAAATAGTCTGACTATTGGAAGCATTGTGCGGTGGAAATTGAGGCACTTAGTGTTTGAGAATGTGAAGGATTCACAATCAAACACCACTACAATTGATGACAAAACATCTCTTCATGGGAAAAGAAAGTACACCTTCCTAAAGCGTAGCCAAAGGGATCTGAGCAACGAACCGAAAAGGCAGAAAATGGCGATGGAGGTTCGAATGGTCTCGACAGTTGCTTGTTGCAAGAGGAGGTGCTGTCAACATGCTGATTGGGATGCTATTGAAGAGGAGAAAGCAAGATACAAGACATTGTCCTGGAAGGCAGCTCGCAATTTTGTGTATGAGGCATTACGGTCATCTGTTGATGCTTCAGAACATCAGGTGGGGGGCATGGTCTTCCAGAGGGGTTTGGTCTGCATGAAGGCATGGAGAATCATTTATGGAGACCCTCGAACCACATTCTACAGAATCAAAACTGAGTTCGAGGAACAAAGGGTTCAATAGGCAGTCCATGGGAACGACGGTACGCACAAAACCAGGGGTCATGTTGTATATGGAGAGGCAATCTTCAAGAGGTTTGTCGAGACATGTAGCGAGCAGCAACCACATAAAACCCGCCTCTTGGAAGATGGAACACGAGACACCCAACGAGTTCTCCCTTCCATGTATACCAAGGGGGCCATATTGGAAGATGTGAATCGGGAACTCCAGAGTAATGGCTACAGGAAGCTGAGCCAATCTAGATTTAGTAGATTGTGGAGCAACAGGTTCAAGGATGTGAGTATAGGAAAGTACTCCAGCTTTTCAAAGTGTGACGAGTGCACTGCTATCAAAATGGCTTTGTCGAAGAATTCTTGCAGCGCTCAAGAGCGAGAGACGTTGGTTAGAAGGCGGCTCGACCACAACATCGAGCAGAGAAGCTGCAGGACTGCATATTATCATAACAGGATTCTCTCCATGGAGAGACCTGACTCTTACCTCTACATCATCCACGACAAAATGGACCAGAAAAAGACGTGCTTACCTTGACTCAATCCTGCCCCCAAGGCAATCTCTTCATCCATGCAGCTGCCTGTGTCTCTGTTTGGCATAATCGCTCATGGGCATGGTGCCCAGAACTATGGGAACTTCTTTGTACCTCTATGTGCAAACATGATGATTGCGTCCCTAGCAAAACACTTAAGGTCTCTGCAAAGTGCGCAGACTGAGCTGAACGGCCAACCCTTGCATAAGGCCCTTGTCGATCGAACCCCATACAGGGTTCAGCTAGAGGAGGAGCAAAGGCTTGCAGTATCGCGTAGGGCCCCATGCCATCCCAGTGAATATGTTGGCCGTCAGATTGTAGGGTTATCACGTGAGGCCTCATGCCATTCCGACGAGGCTGGTCGCCCGGTGAATGCACAGCCTCATCCAAACGAAGCAGAATCTCAAGGAAGTTCTTGCGGCCGATGTGGCCTTCCACCCTATCTTCTGCTCCAAACAGACAATGCTGGCAGTGAGAACAAAAACATGTACGTCTTCGCGTACTTGGCGATGCTTGTTGCCAAAGGCATATTTGAAACGGTTACACTTGGCTTTCTCATGGTTGGGCACACTCATGAAGACGTCGATGCCATGTTCAGTCACCTGGCAGAGTCCCTCCGGCGATCCAATGTCCTCACCCTCCCACAACTCTACGATGAATTCCAAAATTGCATCAAAGGCACTGTTGAAGCTGCACTTCTGACAGAGGTTCCAGACTTTAAGGGGTTTGTAAGAGGCTACATCAAGGACGGATCTGAAACGCTGATTGGCCACTCCAAGCCTCTTCAATTTCATTTCAGCATGCGTGACAGTGCTCCAATGATGAGGTACAAGATGAGAGAATGGGACACAATGTGGCTGCCAGTGGACGGCATTGAACTCTTCAAGAGAGATCCCATAACTGGGGAACCTATGATTCCTCAGGGTTCCCCACGGCCGATGCACCCGGATGGACTCAAAGACCAGGAAAGTATAGTGGCCGGGATTAGACAGCATATTGCCTTCTGAAAGAGGGGGTTGGTGTTTAGTGGAGAATCCTATTTTCAGAGGTGCAAGCCTTTGCTTGAATACTGGGAGAAGATTATATCTGCTATCCAAAATGGGCCGGTTGTATATGAAGAATTGGAAGAGTCCTTTTGGCCAGAACCCAGAGCACCAGATAGTAGCGGAACAATGTCCTCTGGAAATGCAGTGACAGATAACGATGTTGAGGATCACTATTGTGGGCCGAGGAACAAGAAGCCGGATTCAGCATTCAATCCAGTACAGGTCTACAAAGGAATGGTCGTGCTTGTCAGACCCAGTAATAAAAAACAAATGATATGGGTGGGGCACTGCATCACTGATGCAGAGGAGGACGCGGAAACTAACTCCTTCAATGTAACTATGGAGTGGTTCAAGCCAAGTTCCGGATATACGAAGGATTGCCTAGAAAAGAGATGGGTGCTGAATCCAAGGGATCTCAGCATGAGCATATCGGTGGATAATGTTGTGCATGGTTTGATGCGGAAGCAGAGTGCCACCATCACCTTGCCAGACCATGCAAGAGATGCAGCAAGAGCATTCATAACCCGGGTTCAAGGTGAGATTCATTAATATTCCTTTACTAAGTTTCTAATGTATTTTATTTCAAGGTGAACAATCCGAATCTGAATCAGAGGAGGCGTGATGGCATGTGGCCTTACGCCATTCCTAGGTGAGATGATACAAATAACAAGTATAAATTCTTAGTTGTTCTAGCAAATCTTACTTAAAGTTCAAGGTGAACAAGCCGAATATGAATTCATCGGATTGTTATAACAAATTGCGAGGTGATGGCATGAGGCGATACGCCATTTGAGAGTGGTAGCCATTCCTATATGAGGTGAGTGAAATATTTATTAGAAATACCTCATTCAATTGTGCACTTCTAAGTCTTGGTCCACTCAGTACTGTTTGCATGTTTCTATTTTAATTCTTTCTCTAAAATGTTATTTAGCATGTGGCTTCATGCCATTGCTCTCCACAATCATGCATTGAATTTTTCTATCCTTGCATAATACTTCTCCATATATATAGCATGTGCGCACATGTGATATGGTTCATTAGGCCTGATATAGTGTGTGAGGTAAAACAAAGATGATATGACATATGCATTTACCAATCACACGTGCATAAATCTAATAATATGGCGTGTGGCCCATATTAATGGCACATAAACCCATATTGTGGGCTTACGTGCTTTATGTACCATCATTCCCTTGCAGTGTGTGTGTTGGTTTCCTTTTATAACACAACGAACTCCATATTTTAGGGTGAAGAGCGTTCTCATGGCAAGCACAAAATCTGTAAGTGAGGCAGAAAAGGAGACGGAGAAGGAGATAGGTGAAGATGTAGAATATATAAGTCTTCCAAACTCCCCGTACTATACTCCAGGTGATCATTTTTCTAAACAAACGGCAACATTAACAACTATCGAGAGCGCCCCCGTAACGTCAGAGACAACAATCCAAAGCAAAACAACTGACTCGGAGAAGGATGATAGTACCGCTGAGAGTACCAAAAAGGAGGTGTCCACTAGCGCTTAGGCTTATAATGGCGTGTGCCCTCATGCCATTTACTTGATCACCAAATACCTTTTTCCCTTTGCACTAGTATATCTTAATACTAGTCTGAGAAATAGAATGGCATGTGCCCTCAGGCCTTTTACTAAATCACCTTTGAAAGAAATGCAAGCCTCTATGTCGTAAAAAAAAGGTACTAGAGAAATTCCTTAATAATATGAATGTTATTTAGTTTCATGAAAATACACTAAGGGTCAAATGAGTTAAATGACTTCTCCAGACTAGCAATGCCTCTTGCTACACCTTCACAATTAGATTTGTTATAAAAAGATAACATTGAATAATATCTAAATGTTCTCACCATTAAGTTATATGTCTGGCTAATAGGAATGACGTTCATCTTGGAAAGCTCACCACACGCTCAATGAACAAACAAATAGTGTGTGCGCGCATGCCATCGCTCTTCTTTAGCTTCAGATTCGGCTTGTTCACCTTGACAATGAGATTTATTATACAACCAGATGGACTCAGTCTGGACACAAAGTCATTGCGCTAGTCACCATGCCCCAGATATGTCTAGCCCCTGGACAAAAAACATATAATTTCACGTCATTTTCAAATACTTGAAAATTTGTACCTAGTCCCATTTTACTGAATAAATCCCACTTTAACGAAATAGAGCTTAAAGGGCATGATAGCAAGAGTGTTTGGAAAACATAGTAAACTATCATCTAGTGATATTAAGGGATTAGTCCCAATATATTGGGGTTTTTGTCACTAGCCAGTGTGAGACACAACAAAACTAGAACTCTTTATTGGGTTAAGTATATTTAGCTAATAGCATGTAAAAATTCCATCCTTATGTTCATCCAATTTAAGTACACTCGAAATGCTTAGTTAACTCCACTAGCACAAGAAGGACTGATAAAGGGTATAGCAATATCGACCTCCTACTGTTGTGGCAATAAAGAAAAAATATCCAAAAGGACTCATCGACAAGTAACTTTTAATACTCAGAGTCATATCCACAATAGAAACAGATTATCAAGATAGGCAATGACTATACTCCATTGACTAATGCTTTAGAGTTGGTGATTAAGCCTCTTATAGTCAAGATAGATGCGAGTGACATTGTTGTTAGGGCCATATTGCTTTAAAATGGGCATCCTCTTACATATATGAGCCATAAGTTTGATGCCACTGTAAGCAACTAAATTTCAATTTTACTTTAGTTATTTAACCACACCACCGACCACTTGAAGGAGTTTCACTCACAACCTCCATTAGTCTTATTCCAGATTTGCTAGCCTCGAGAATGGCATTTATGCTACTCAACCTTTGCACTTGGCCCAAATCCTCCATATATCCAATCTCATGATCGACACAGAAAGGTATTACCAACATATTAGCCTGTTACACTAAAGCTATGCCCATTCACCTTTGTTACACTAGTAATTCAACACTATCTACATCACAGTCCCATCTCTCCAAGACTAGGCCATCTGTCCATGAGTGATCATCCCTGATCCAATATGCTTACCTAATAGCATGTAAAAATTCCATCCTTATGCGTGTCCAATCTAAGTACACTCGAAATGCCCAATTAACTCCACTAGCACAAGAGGGACTGATAAAGGGTATAGCAATACTGACCTCTTGCCATTGTGGCAATAAAGAAAGAATATCCGAAAGGATTCATCGACAAATAACTTTTAATACTCAGAGTCATATCCACGATTGAAATAGATTGTCAGGATAGGCAATGACTATACTCCATTGACTAATGCTTTAAAGTTGGTGATTAAGCCTCTTATAGTCAAGATAGATGCAAATGACATTGTTATTGGGGCCATATTGCTTTAAAATGGGCATCCTCTTGCATACATAAGCCATAAGTTTGATGCCACTGTAAGCAATTAAATTTCCATTTTACTTTAGTCACTTAACCACACTACCGACTACTTGGAGAAGTTTCACTCACAACCTTCATAAATTTTATTTCAGACTTGGGGACTTGTTAGCCTCGAGAATGGCATCTATGCCACTCAACCTTTGCACTTAGCCCAAATTCTCCACGTATCCGATCCCATGATCAACACGGAAAGGTACCACCAATATATTAACCTATTACACTAAGGCTATGCCCATTCACCTTTGTCACACCGGTGATCCAACACTATCTACATCATAGTCCCATCTCTCCAAGACTAAGTCATCTATCCATGAGTGATCATTCCTGATCTACTCCATAACATCCTTAAGATGCTCATAGACATGGGGAATTACCTTCTCTAATATCCCTTTTTTCAGTCCCCATCAAATCCCTTTCCGTCTATAGCTGTATTCCCCAACATTGCCATTAAGTCAGGGCTCGAAGGCCCAACCACTATGTCCCATTGACCTCTAAGAGTTTCTTTCTACATGACTGTATCCTTGGTCACCACATAAGAGGACTACTCTTCTTTCCCATAGTTTGGGACTCTTGGATAACATTTCGAAACATTGCAGCCCTATATGAGCTTTGTGGGTACTCTCCCCACTTTTTACATTTGGGTGCCCTAACCATATAGCTAGAGTGAGGTTTCGATGAGCCATGCCAAGTGTCCAAGTAGGTAGTGCCACCCACACTTGGATTGGAAGCATCGACCATCCGATCCCCCAAAGGAGCTAGAGCCGGCTCTTGAACACTTCACTAAGCTATTCTGCTTGTCTGTCTGTATTCATTCTAGCTTTGGACTCCTCAGTCCAATGCTATATCATCCATCATCCAACACATAGGTATAGCCTTCCTATGTCACACTGGCTTTTCTTGGCTAAATTGGTTCCACTACCCTGACACTCTCTCTACTATAATTTTAGAACCCTCTATAATGAAATTGTTACAATGTTTACAAGCCCCATTAGAAAGTGTCGCGAATGTGACTTCGGGTATCGAAAGATACTTGTTGACCAGTCCTTACGGACACTCTTTCCTTACTGCCATGACGGCAGGAGATCGGTACAGTTGGATCCCTTTAGTAGCCGCTCTTGTGCTAGTGGAGTTAACTGGGCATTTCGAGTGTACTTAGACCGGACGAGCATAAGGACGGAATTCCTACGTGCTATTAGCTAAGCATACTTAGCCTGGTAAGGAGTTCCCGTCTCGTTTTGTCTTGCACTTGCTAATGACAAGAACCCTCGCGTATTGAGATTAGTCCCTCAATATCGTTGGATGATAGCTTACCGTGTCTGCCGAACACCCTTGCTATCATGCCCTTAGCATTAGTCTCAATTCGGTCCCAAATGCTATTTATGGAAAGTGTCCAGATTTGCTCATTTGGCATAACTACGGAATGTAGAGATCCTGAACACGATGGTGTTCATCCCGTGTCCAAATTCGCAATTTAAGGACATTCCATATTTAGTAAGTTTCGAGCTTGTCCCACAGACTAACTCTTGGTACTAAGGGAGGCTTGGGGTGAAAGCCCAAAGCGTGTGTCCCTCAAGGGGGGGGGGGGGGCTGTGGGGGGTTCCAAATGTATAGTAGAGATAGTGGTTGGAATGCATGTCCGACCACCTGAGACATTAGTTTGGCTCCTGCTAGGCTGTGTCGCTCCTTGTTCTACATTCGGCTTGGGTCCAAGCCCAAGCTCCACGCTGCTCTAGTCGGTGGAGTACCCTCCTTCTCGCGTTAGGCCACTAGTATGCCAAAATTGTGCCAGACTCCGTCTGACACCATTTTGCATGGAGGTGCCGGATACGGGGAGCTGGTGCTCGTGGGATTGTACCGAACCTTTGTTTCGTAACGCAACGGGCTTGGAGTTCGGCTCCAAATTCAGGTGCGCTACATTTGGTATAAGAGGATTTGTCTCAGCGATTCCTATCAACCTTTTGTCGGATTTTCTAACTCAAGTTGCATACACAGAGACTTTTCTAGTAGATCCGAAGCGACCTGTGTAGGATTAATTGGATTGCACCATTCGGTAAGAACGTTGTATGCATGTTCAGTTACTGATAGAGGCATGCATACAGCTAGCGGGATGGTGAAACGGAACCATACTAATGACGCTGAAACCTCTAGATGGGCGAATCGAGAGGAGGAAACTCTTGCTAGAGATGCTGCGGAAGAGGTTGAGGCTAAGTCAGAAGAGGAAGAGCCGAGGCTGAGTCAGAAGAGGAAGAGCCGGATGCTACGGCACTGTAGTGTACGGCTCAGGAAGTTGAGATTGAGAATTTGCGAAAGGAGATTCGCAAATTGAAGAAGGAGAACAAGAAGAGGAAGAAAGAGGCTGAGGTAGCTAAACCAGTTAAGCCTAAGCAACCAGACTCCTCTTCGAGTTCTGAGGATGATGAAGTTCTGCAGCCGCCCCCAGTTGCACGAGTTTCAAAGTTCAAGCCCCCGAAACCACCCAACTTCAGAGGCATACGGGACTATCAGGTTTTGGAAGACTGGGTCTACGATATGGAAAACTATTTCATAGTAGCAGACGTAGATGATCTTACAAAAGTTGCATATGCACAATCCTTTCTCACCGATCATGCCAAAACTTGGTGGCGCTAGGTGTGTGCTGAAAAAGGGTAGACTAGAAGTTGGACCAAGATGCGGTCTCGTATCCGTAAGGAATACTTGCCGGATGATCTTGGTCTGAGATTTTGCGCGGAGCTGCGGCGATTAAAGCAGCGAGGGGATCTCATGCATTATGTTAATGTGTTTGCTCAGAAGCGCATTATGATTGCAAATATGAGTGACGAAGATGCTCGGAGTTACTTTCTAGAGGGTTTAAGTTCACTTTCTCGTAATGAGATTTTGAAGTTTAAGCCAAAGACATACCTGGAGTGTAAGGAGGCGGCGCAGCAAATTGCCTTTAGTCACTCGCTCATGGAACAATATCAGCAACCGTATGTTGGTAACTTGGATAAGAATAAAAATTTTGGGAATAAACAAGGTGATCGGAAATAGAGGGTGGAAAGTAGATTCCGCCCTGGAGGCTCACAAGCAACAGTTAACAAAGGTGGTGGTGGTTGGAGACCACCAACAGCTTCTTCTGGTCCTAGGCCCTCTGTTCCTCCTCCTGGTGGGTACAAGCAGTAGCAGCCTGCAAAACCTGCTCCTAGCGGAATGGGTAGTGTGGCTCATTGCTTCCATTGTGGAGAGTTGGGACATAGGTCCTCGGAATGTCCCAACAAGCATAAGACAAGATCTCGAGTTAATGTCATGAGGGAAGACGGTGGTGGTGAAGCCGAAGGGGTTGACGAGTTGGTCAATGCAGACTATGAGGAAGAAGAGGTGAGTAACTTTCGTTGCTTTCCTGAAGCTTTTCTTGCAGTCAATGCAAATACTGATCCGTTGATGTATCTGGTAGGCTTTGTCCGTGCACACCGAATCCGAGTGATGATTGACACAGGAGCTACGCACAGCGTGATATCCGAAGACTTAGTTAAGTTGTTAGGATTGAATGCTGAGCAAATGTCGCCTATGCACTTCCGGTTTGCGGAAGGTGGGCAAGTAGCCAGAAAGTTTGTGAGTGATGTTCCAATAAAGATATCTAAGTGGAAAGAAAGAGTGGACTTGGTAGTGTTGAAGATACCAGATTTTCAGATGGTGTTTAGTATGGATTTCTTCAACAAGTATATAAAAGGGATTTATGGTGCTAGACAAAGTCGTATCACATTGAAGTCCGAGGAGCGACCCGATGTGTCCTTCCAATTGCAAAAACGTTCCTCAAAGGATTGGGATGGAAAGTTCCTGACTGCGAGGGCCGCTCAAAAAGCAGCTAAGAGGGGATGTCGGACCTTTTGGGTTCAGGTGATGGAAGCTGAGGGTATTGGTGACTCAGTTCGAATCGGTGACGGGGTTGATCCTGTATCAAAGAAGATATTGGAGTTGCTGGTGCGGAATCAAGATATCTTCCCAAAGGATTTGCTGCCAGGGCTACCTTCTAGCTGTGAGGTTGACCACCGGATTGAGGTTATTCTGGGTTCTAAACCACCTACAAAAGCTCCATATCGGTTGAACATCAAGGAGATGGCTGAACTTAAGAAGCAACTCACGAAGCTTCTTGACAAAGGTCATATCCAACCAAGCAAGTCACCTTATGGAGTGCCGGTCCTTTTTGTTATGAAAAAGGATGGAACCATGAGGATGTGTATTGACTATCGGGCACTCAACAAGATCACGGTTAAAAACAGTTATCCTTTGCCTCACATTGATGACTTGTTTGACCAACTCTTAAAGGCTAAGTATTTTACGCGACTTGATTTGCGGTCCGGGTATCATCAGATACGGGTGGCGGATCAGAATGTGAAGAAGACAGCCTTTAAAACTCGGTACGGATTTAGTCCCTTGGGCTTTATTTATTGCCCTTGCAACACTAAACACCACCTCCTGGTGTTCTAAAGTGTTTGGGTGTCCCAATGATTGCCTCCTTGACAATGAGCATTTCCTTTTACGACAGACTTACTATATCGCAACATAAGTAATTTATCCCCCGTAAGGGTATATCTAACTTCCTTACGCCATTAAGAAGTCTTGGGTAGTTACCTTCTACCTATTTAACCAATTATCTTGCACCTCTTGTTTAGTTGCCTCATAGTTGTTAAGTCCTACAACTCATTGCTAGTGCTTCCACACCACCATCATTATCTGGGTGTCATGAATGTGATTTCAGGTATCGAAAGTTACCTGTTGGCTAGTCTTTACAGACACTTTTACCTTACTGCCATGATGGCAGGAGGTCAGTATTGTTGGTTCCCTTTATTGGCCTGGCCCCCTTGTTCAAGAGTTAGTGAACTAAACTTTGCATCTGTACTTGGCCAGATGAGCATAAGGACGGAATTCCTAAATGTTTATTTAGCCAAACATATTTGGCTTGGCTTTTTAGTTCTCTTTTGCTTTGTCTTGCACTGGCTTAACAAGAACCCTTGCGTATTGAGATTAGTCCCTCAATATCGTTGGATGATAGCTTACCTTGTCTGCCAAACACCCTCGTTATCATGCCCTTAAAGCTCTATTTCGTTAAAGTGGGAATTGTCATTATCCCACTTGTAAAATAAGGTTTCCAAACCTTTATATAGTATATAAATATAACAAAATTCAACTGCATTGTGGCACATGCCATTTTATTTTAAACAAGGAAATGTCTACTCAATCACTTCTCCTCCCCCTGCCACTGCTTCACCTCTCTCTTCTCCTTGTCATCGTCGTCCAATTTCTTTCCATCCTTTTAATATTGGCTCAGTTGCTCCGAGTCTAGGTGGAGCCCAAGTCCCCATTCAATCTTTACTTTCCCCTTATTAATAAAACAACTTCGTAGACTTCCAATAACATGCTGTAACACTTCTAGTATAATGCAAATCCTCTCAAAGAATTGTCTTTTAATATTAATACAATGGCATGGAACCCCATGCCATAATAAGTTACATTTTTAAATAAATACATGCCATCTCAGACTGTTATTTTTTGCCTCCAACGCCTATACAATAATCTTGGAATTTCATCACTCTCCACACTATCAGGATTTAAACCCAATAGTAATGCCATCTCTTCTCTAATACGTCCACGCTCATGTTCAGTGGTCGAAGAACCCATCCGGTTGAGAAGATTATGGAGATGCGGATAGTGCTTGGCTAGACAATATACATGCCATAAATGATGACTGGTGTCTGTCCGATCAAATGGCTTCTGATATACCGTTCCATCTGCCATTTGGTTGATTTCTGCAGCCACCTCCTGGACTGGCCGGTTCTCTATCACCATCGCTTCAAGCCGTTTTGCAAGGTCCCCCAGAACATACGGTTTCTTCTCCCTAGTTTCCATACTGCAAGAGATGTGGTGCACTGCATATGTGTGCGTGTTCGCTGCAGTTTTAATCGGCGAGTCATCGATGATGAGGATTTCACTTGACCTAGCAGTCCGGTTCATCACTACAGCCTCTGCCTTGACGAAGATGGGCTTGCTACCCCTCACATGGACCATAGTCAAGCAATCCTCCTGCGTTAGGAGAAAGTCAAATGGTAATATTACTCGCGTCTGATCGTGCATCATCTGTAGCAACGTTAATGCATTGTGGCGCATCATGGATGTCCAAACTCCCAATTGCAAATTGAACCCTGCCCTTTGTTTTAAGTGTCGCATGGTCATTATTAGATCCCGCAGTTTCTCCCGTGTGATTAATGTGAATCTGTCTCTTTTGACCAACTTGCGACCGCAGGCTTTGGAGGGTGCAGTGACATTCGAGGACGAGCCACGCTCATGGGAGAAAAGGACACCGTTCAGATCAAAAACGATATAGTACTTTCGCCGTGACTCTGAAATGAAATGCGTCAGCATAAAAAATGGTACAAGTCAATTTTACCATCTACAATATTAGCGAATGGTGCTCCCGATGGTCGTTCAGAGGGTTTTGGTCGAGGAAACGTGAAGGGCGGAAATACTCTCCTCTGCAATGTGGGGTCAATCGCATCCGATGGCGTGTGGGCACATGCCATTTCAGCTGTAGACTCTGGTACAACTGGCTCAACAGTGGCATGGGGTGGTTCCGATGGCGTGTGATCACACGCCATTTCAGCTGGTGCCTCCGTTGGCAAAGTGGACATGACCGAACAGGCAGCAGGGGCGGTGTAGGGAGGTTCCAACGGCGCGTAGTCAGACGATTGGGCACACGTTGGAAATGAGGATACGACCGGCTCGGCGGCTGGGGCGGCCTCATGCGGGTCCAATGGCGCCTGGTCACCGTCAGTTGGATACGTGGACAAGATTGACTTAGTGGTATGGGCAGCATCAAGTGGAGCGTGGTCAGCTTGCTTGGCGTTGATATGGATAGTAGCCTCCACCAGCTCTGATGACTCTTGCAGGCAAGTAGAGTCCACTGGTGGATCCATATGCATGTCCAAATATCTCCCTTCGATTGAGATGGTATCCTCCCGTGCTACTAAAAACAAACTCATTAGCACATTGAATCGACTATACTGTATTTACCATCAACTGCTATTGAGGAACTAGGACCGATATCACTTGGGCGCACTGCTGATTCTGAAGGATTGGACATATGTTTCGACCCTTGCTTGGCACTATCCTTCCTCGACACTAAAGGCTAGAGTTTGTATCTTAATTCAACTGAATAATCTCTACTTACCATTTCTTCTGCGACCTACATGGACAATGTTAGAAATGGTAAAAGGTTAGGAATGGATGTACTATTATTTACCTGATGGTTTGTCTTGTATGACCTTCCTCCGCTGCTCTTTGGCCACCTCAGGCTGGCCATCGTCGTCATCATCGTCATCGTCGTTATTGTGATCGTCACCATTGTGAGGACCATCCAAGTCCTCTTCGTCCTCCTCTTCTTCATCCTCCTCTTCTTCGTCCTCCTCTTCTTTGTCCTCCTCTTCGTCCTTCTGCTCTTCCTGCTCATTATCTTTCTCTGGCTCCTCATCCCCCTCTTGCATTTCTTCCATAGGCTGCTCAGGCTGGATTGCTTGTTTTTCCAGGACCATCTTGGAAAAATCATCTGGCCGAGTCTCCATCTCAAAATACAAGACATCCATATCCTGTTTTAGTGCGTGACCTAGGACCGTATCCTCACCCGACTGTCTTAACATGGTTTCTGCACGTTCTTGCACCCTTTGAAGACGACGAGATGAGAAAAACGTGGCCCTGACTTGAAAAGCATCCCTCATCCATTGTACCTCTCCATTGAGATTGGGGAAGGGGAGTCCGCCATAGGAATCTGAGTCAGAAGGTGGTGACTGGCTCCTTTCACTCAGCCCTTGATCTGCAATGAATGGCATGAGCACACACGCCATAACTGCGAGGCATTACCTATCATCTTTTCGTTGCCCTTCTTCCTTTTCGAATCAAACGCCTCTGATCCCGACGACTGTCCAACGTGCTTTCGCTTTTTATGACCACTGTCAGTTTGAGCTTGGCTGGTGCTTGCCTGTTTTGCCTTTGAAGAAGTGTCTCCTGCAAGGAATGGCATGAGACCACACGCCATTGCAAATATAATTTGTACCTCCTTTTTTCCTATTGCTTGTCTGTTTGTCCTTCTTCGACGCGACACCAGTGCGCTTTTCAGTCCTCGTGTCTGAATATTCACAACGATCTATAATCAAAATGGCGTGAGGCCTCACGTGACCTTACCTTGTGCAAGTTGTGACCTCGGCCTAACATCAGTAGCTGTTAACGCCGTTTCAGCATCTGGGGGTGGCCACGCTCCTGCATACATAGCTTGTGAGATAACATTTAAACTTAAAGTGCGTACTCACCAGGTTCGTAGAGAAGATACTGTTTTTCTTTGGCAACTGTAATTATATGCTCCATTGAAGTCACCTCTTCAATGGAGTTTGTCACCGCAACACATGGGACACCCTTGAGTAGTGCGGCTCGAAAGAATAGTCCGCCGCAGTTGTACTCGACAACGCATTTGCCCTTGGAGTCACCCGCTATTGCGTTGAAGACCCAGCTGAGCATTTCCCATGCTGCACCTGGAGCTTTCTTTGGATTCGAAAGCTCCATAGCCGTCTTCAGTTCCTCAGGCACGGGTAAATTGACCTCCCTCAGATCAATTCGATCGGCTTTGTTGAACGAAGCTGGGAAGTCACTCCAGTCCCACTCTGCTGCAGGACCAATAACAAGGGCGACTGTGAAGATGCGGACATTCGTCGGTATCTTCTTCTTAGCCATTATCCCATGGATCTCCCGCATCTCCTGGCCTTTCAACCGAGCCTTCACCTCGTTCAAGGCCTTCCAGAACTTGTGATAGGATTCGGAGTCGTAGATCATATAGTGGACTGAAGATTCCACCTCCGCAAGTCCCACCATTAAGTCAATGATGGAGCTGACTTCGTCTGCATGAGTGATCTCCTCGTTTGTGAAGTCCATCACACAAAAGATGTTCTTGACCTGCTCATCTCTGCGGGAAACGATGCTCCTCCACCTTTGATCCTCATCCGAATTCACGTATACCCGGTAAGGTTCTCGATAGGCCTCTGCTGCGGGGTCGAGCTGTTTCTAAAGCCGGCAGTTGACATCCCTCTTAATGAAATTTGGATACTGATCCAACTTCTCAGCTTTACTTTTCGTGGCATCCCGCAGCAGATCGATGAACTTGGGGGCCCCCTTCACGTACTCGTCGATGTCTTCATTTGACAAGTCCAGCTCTTCCATCATCTCTTGCATGGTGTTGATGCTCACCCTCGCCACGGCCACTTGCTCGAAGATCCAATCCTTCAATAGCGCACAAGCTCTCAGAGTCGTGCACAAGTCCTCGTATGTCACAATATGGCCGGGAGTCATTTTGGTCTTGTTGAAGACTACCTCACCACGTAGAAGAGCATTAGCCACTGTCAGAAGGTTGTCGTCGTCTAGAGACCGTGAGAAACGCAAGGCGTTGAGCTTCAAATCATTGGGCTTCCGGCCGTCCTCCACACCCATTGAGTTTAGCAACTCCCCGTCATGGTACCTCCTTAGCACATCTACCCATTTGTCAAAAACAACTTTTGTCGCGAGTAGAATGTTATGGATGCTGAGTGTGTCATTGACCCCCAGTGTTTTCGAGAGAAGACTCAAGAATTCCTGCAATGGAAATGGCGTGAGGCCACATGCTATGCCACATGCAACGAGGCTTACCTGCCAGGCGCTAGTTGCTAGTGCACGTCCTTGTCCTGGTTTTTGTGGCTTCTTCAGTTGAACCCAGAGCTTCCGTGTTCGTGCCAATGTCTCGTGCAGACCCGATTTGTAGCACGTTTCTTGCTTGACATTCTGCGCGTGGGAGATGTATATGATAGATCGGAGGGGCGAGTTGCCTTTTATCAGGCGGACAACTCTTGTCTTGAAGACTTTCTTCACCTCCTCGCCCACCATAATATCCACAACTATCTGTTGCATCGCCAAGCTAGAATGCTGCCCGGAGATGGCATAGAACCGGATGTTCTGATCGTCCAACACCTTCCTATTGATCAAGTCTGGAAACCTCGTCTCGCCCTTCATTGTTCGGTAGTAGGGGATCACGTCTGCGATGTCGGGTGTTACTGGACTTGCCAGCATCTTCTGCTTCAGTTTCTCCACCCACTCATCAGATACTAGCCTGTGGTTGTATTTGCTTTGGATCTCGATACGGCTCACGTCGATTGTATATACTTTGTTGGAATAGTAACAAGTACTATTATCTGCGACGATTTTTGCTGCCTCTTCTTGCTCTTTTTGCTCTTTGCGGCTCTTCTTTTTGGTGGGTGTAGTGTTCGAACCCGAGGCAATGGCATCACCGAGTAGCTTCTTTTTTGGAGCAGCAGAGTCAGACGTCGGCTTGAGCTTGACCACCCTTTTCTGCTTCGGGGTAGTTTCCAGATCGACCCCCTTCCCCTTCGCTTCGCAAACTGGAGGCACTCTCAACGGCTCAATGTTGGAATATAGTTTTTGAACATCGCCGTAGGTGAGGTCCGTGGATTCCATGTGATCTTCATAGACCCGCAGCGTCTTTGAAATTGTGGGCCTCCTGGACAACCTCTCTCTAGCTCCCTCTAGGAATTCCTCATAGCCGCTGCCCCCCTCCGGGAAGCTGCTAGGATGTGCAAGGTGGATCTTGAAGGCGGACGCTGTCTCTACCAGAAGTGCCAGTCCATATTCTTGCATGGAACTGCATGGAGTGTCTGTCACTTGGATGAGGATCCCCATGCATTCTTTTCTCCCACCATCTGTGTTGTACAGCATCAGATCCTCGCCTTCCATCCCGAAAGTCCAACTGGTGAGCTCCTCCCCCTTCTCTGCATCCACATTGACAGTGGCTGGAAGAAGAACGCAATTCCTCGCCTGTTCAGAAATGCACAACAATTAGAGCTGACAGATGAAAAGCTAGCAGCTGGAAATAACGTGAGGCCACACGCCATTCACCACTGCATCAGATGTCTTGAGGCTGCATCCTAAGATGGCGTGAGGCTACACGCCATCTGTAACCGGACTGCACTCGAGAGCCCAATCGGTGCATGCCAATGTTACTACTGAATGGCATGTGGCCTCATGCCATTTTCTACTTCGTCTAAAAGACTTACCATTTGAAGCCGAATGGAGGCCGTGACAATCGAGGCCGGACTCGCTGGCGAATGTGCACTGTGTGTGCAGCGGATCGTAGCAGCAAGGCTACTCTGCCACTTACAGTTGGAGAGTGGCGCTGAAATCTCCCGGGACGCCAAGTGGGCTGCGTGTGGGTGGCGGAGTGGGCGGCGGAGTTGGCGGCGAAGTTACAAACTGGGTGTGTCTTGAAGTGGACGCCGATGCACACGAGCGCGATGCGAGCGCGAGTGTGATGCAAGCGCGAGTGGACGCCGATGCACACGAGAAACCTGTAGAGAAGTGAGCGTGATCGCGAGTGGGAGCGCGATGCGAGCGGGAGCGCGAGTGTGATGCGAGCGCGAGCGCGAGTGTGCGAGTGCGAGTACAAAGCAAAATGCAAAACCTAACCTCACACGCGCGAAATGTCACAATGGTTGGTAATCCTGCCACGTCATCATTCCTTGGACTTGGGCGCCACCATTAATTTCTGGATTGCCGCGCGCATGCAAGCACGCAAAATCCAAAAGAAATCCGCAACGTCATCATTCCTCGGACTGCATGCACGCGAAATCCAAAAGAAAGATCATGATTGGGATATCATTTAATACCCTCGCTATATTTATACCATGCATGATTGGATATTCCAAAGCATCTTGTATTTCCAAAAATGGCAGATGTTCAGCTAAATAAAGAAATTCTATCTATTTCTATTTTTCTCTCAAATCAATATTATAGCGTGTGGGCTCATGCAATTTTGAACCAAAGAAACCCAAAAAACGTTGGACCCAAAATATTTTGAAAAAACCCAAAAAACCCTAAACATTTTAAACCTTAAAATCCAGGCGTCCTGTGGCGTTATTCCTTCAATGGCGTGTGGGCGCATGCCATTTTCAGGGCCAAATGCTGAATGGAGAAAAATTCCCTTTCAGTGCAAATGCTGCAAGAGGCAGATGCCGAGCACAAAGGACTGTAACTACCTCACATGACACAGATAAACTTTTCTCTATTTGGCAAAGATAAACTTTATAGCGTGTGGGCTCATGCAATTTTGAACCCAAGAAATGCACCAAAAAATTCTCGGCGTCATCTGGCATTATCTCTTGAATGGCGTGGGGCCGCATGCCATTTTTAGGGGCACATAGGAGTATATTCCTAGGATATTCTGACACACGCGAGATTTTTTTGAGTTTTCTGGAGATCCAACCGTTAGATCGCAACTAGATTTTACAGAATGGTATACAATGTCTTTCTTGATGACCCTGTAAAGAAGCATCTCGATCGGACACCACATGAGACCACACGAGCCTTACAATTTTTCAGGGGCATTTGCCATAGATCCGACCGTTATTTTGCTCCAAGATTTTACAGTTTGGTGTGCATTGACCTTTCCATCGAAACTGCAAAGGGACATCACAATCAGATGCGGGATCACAAGAAACTAACTTCACTAACTCTGGTTTCACCAAGATCTACGTAAGGAGTTATGAAATGAAAGGACCCTCTCTATTGAAATGTGTTTATGGTCCTAGGGGCATTGTGACATATCAAAGGATTTTGCATCAAGTTCTGTATTTGCATGTTTATCAAGCTACTGAATTGCTAAACCCTAAACCCTAAACCCTAAACATGTGGCAAATGCTGCGTGAAGAAAGATGCCCTTTCTGGGCAAATGCTGTAAGAGGCAGATGCTGAGCAGATGTATCTCAGGCTAGCGAAGGGGACAAACGAAAGCTAGCTATAAACATGACGGGATGCAAATAGATTACTAGGCTGGTCCTACGAAAATCAAAAACCATAATTGAAAACATTGAAAATGCAAAAAGAAAGGTTTATAATATTTTTGAATTTTAGGCAACCAAAGGAATGTAAGTAAGGCATGTGTTTGTAAGTTTAAAAATGCCTCAACCACTTAAATTCCCAAGTAAATAAAGCTGTTTCTATTTTTGGTACAGGTAAACTTTATAGCGTGTGGGCTCATGCAATTTTGAACCCAAAAATGCACCAAAAAATGCTCGACTAGCATTATTCTTTGAATGGCGTGTGGCCTTATGTCGAGCATTATTCTTTGAATGGCGTGTGGCCTTATATTGCCATAAATGGACGTACACACACAGCATAATTATTCCTTTACACGGCGAATAATCTTGGCGCGGATTGCTGACATGGCATGGCAAAGTTCGAATCACTGACATGGCACAGCTGGATCGAGGCAAGGGCATGATGTGACAAAGTTCAACCTCCGACAGCAAAGTCTAGAAGCTACTCAGTTTGAAATTTGTCAGAGGAATCATAAGATCTGGTTTGTCAAAGGATTTGATGTGACGTTCAAGCGTGTGTTATTTTTGAATTCTCGAACTCATTCCTAGGTCTATCATTTTTGTGCACCGTGTTCTTGGTTCCGCTGAGCGCAGTGAGCGCTGCTTGTGTAAGCGGCGTTGTGGGCTGTGGTTTATGCGTCTACGAGCGGTTGCGGCATTGCGAGCGCCATTGCGAGCGGCAGTTTATGCGAGTGGCAGTTTGTGCGAGCGGCGCTACGAGCAGTTGCGGTGTTGCGAGCGGCGCTACGAGTAGTTGCGGTGTTACGAGCGGCACTGTCTTTGGTGTGGCTACCGCTTCCTCTTGATATTCGGCACTTGTGCTTCCTGGTATGTTCACCATGGAATGGCTTAGGACCACATTTAGAAATGGCATGAGGCCACATGCCATCTTGGGCCCTTGCAATTTCATGGCTAGCGTATTGTCATGTATGTTTTTACTTGCCTGCAGCTGTGTGTATATCAAGATGGCATGAGGCCTCATGCCATCTTTGGCCCCTGCTAGCCTATTGCCATATTCCTTTTGCCTTGCTGCAACTGTATATATTTTTGTATGGGTGACTAGTCACGTACACAAAAATATATACAGTTGCAACAAGGCAAAAGGAATATAGCAACAGGCTAACAGGGGCCAAAGATAGCATGAGGCCTCATGCCATTAGTGGTACCACTAATGGCATGAGGGCTCATGCCAATTTTGTGAATGCGAAATTTCACGTGGGTGTCAATAGCATGTTTAAATAATGGCATGTGGCCTCATACTATTGAGGTTGTTTGGTATGTTATGATTTAGGCCATTCTCCAATCATTTTTTGTATGGTCTTAACTTCTTTTCTGCACTTTCAGAATGGCCTTCAGGGTTGGGGAAAAGGTTTACATTTTGAATGGTGGGAAGAGAGTTGCAAAAGGGACCCTTGTGTCTATGGATCGGAACTTTGTTATACACTGTCAAAGGCTTGGGGAAGGCAATGCTGCTGTATCAGTAGAGACTGTCTTCGATGGGAATGTGGTCGCTATTGAACGACGAGAGATGGTCGTCGGGGTAAATGTTGTTGTTGCCTTGAAAAATCTTCAGAAGAAAGCAGATGTTGGGGACAGCGCAAGTGCGACGCATGTTCCCTCCGTGGATCTTAAGAACCATGCTACATGGATTCAGGCGAAGGTGTTTCTAAACAACCCCGAGGGGGAGGTGGTAGCTGAGGGCTTAGCCACAGTTGTCAATCCAAGAGATGCGGTTGCTAATCAAGAATTGGGCTGGGATGATATTGGAGTTGCAATTTTAGAGGTTGTTGACACAGAAGAAAACAGTCTGACTATTGGAAGCATTGTGCGGTGGAAATTGAGGCACTTAGTGTTTGAGAATGTGAAGGATTCACAATCAAACACCACTACAACTGATGACAGAACATCTCTTCATGGGAAAAGAAAGTACACCTTCCTAAAGCGCAGCCAAAGGGATCTGAGCAACGAACCGAAAAGGCAGAAAATGGCGATGGAGGTTCGAATGGTCTCGACAGTTGCTTGTTGCAAGAGGAGGTGCTGTCAACATGCTGATTGGGATGCTATTGAAGAGGAGAGAGCAAGATACAAGACATTGTCCTAGAAGGCAGCTCGCAATTTTGTGTATGAGGCATTACGGTCATTTGTTGATGCTTCAGAACATCAGGTGGGGGGCATGGTCTTCCAGAGGGGTTTGGTCTGCATGAAGGCATGGAGAATCATTTATGGAGTCCCTTGAACCACATTCTACAGAATCAAAACTGAGTTCGAGGAACAAAGGGTTCAACAGGCAGTCCATGGGAACGACGGTACGCACAAAACCAGGGGTCATGTTGTATATGGAGAGGCAATCTTCAAGAGGTTTGTCGAGACATGTAGCGAGCAGCAACCACATAAAACCCGCCTCTTGGAAGATGGAACACGAGACACCCAACGAGTTCTCCCTTCCATGTATACCAAGGGGGCCATATTGGAAGATGTGAATCGGGAACTCCAGAGTAATGGCTACAGGAAGCTGAGCCAATCTAGATTTAGTAGATTGTGGAGCAACAGGTTCAGGGATGTGAGTATAGGAAAGTACTCCAGCTTTTCAAAGTGTGACGAGTGCACTGCTATCAAAATGGCTTTGTCGAAGAATTCTTGCAGCGCTCAAGAGCGAGAGACGTTGGTTAGAAGGCGGCTCGACCACAACATCGAGCAGAGAAGCTGCAGGACTGCATATTATCATAACAGGATTCTCTCCATGGAGAGACCTGACTCTTACCTCTGCATCATCCACGACAAAATGGACCAGAAAAAGACGTGCTTACCTCGACTCAATCCTGCCCCCAAGGCAATCTCTTCATCCATGCAGCTGCCTGTGTCTCTGTTTGGCATAATCGCTCATGGGCATGGTGCCCAAAACTATGGGAACTTCTTTGTACCTCTATGGGGTGGCGGGGGTGCAAACATGATGATTGCGTCCCTAGCAAAACACTTAAGGTCTCTGCAAAGTGCGCAGACTGAGCTGAACGGCCAACCCTTGCATAAGGCCCTTGTCGATCGAACCCCATACAGGGTTCAGCTGGAGGAGGAGCAAAGGCTTGCAGTATCGCGTGGGGCCCCATGCCATCCCAATGAATATGTTGGCCGTCAGATTGTAGGGTTATCACGTGAGGCCTCATGCCATTCCGACGAGGCTGGTCGCCCGGTGAATGCACAGCCTCATCCAAATGAAGCAGAATCTCAAGGAAGTTCTTGCGGCCGATGTGGCCTTCCACCCCATCTTCTGCTCCAAACAGACAATGCTGGCAGTGAGAACAAAAACATGTACGTCTTCGCGTACTTGGCGATGCTTGTTGCCAAAGGCATATTTGAAACGGTTACACTTGGCTTTCTCATGGTTGGGCACACTCATGAAGACGTCGATGCCATGTTCAGTCACCTGGCAGAGTCCCTCCGGCGATCCAATGTCCTCACCCTCCCACAACTCTACGATGAATTCCAAAATTGCATCAAAGGCACTGTTGAAGCTGCACTTCTGACAGACGTTCCAGACTTTAAGGGGTTTGTAAGAGGCTACATCAGGGACGGATCCGAAACGCTGATTGGCCACTCCAAGCCTCTTCAGTTTCATTTCAGCATGTGTGACGGTGCTCCAGTGATGAGGTACAAGATGAGAGAATGGGACACAGTGTGGCTGCCAGTGGACGGCATTGAACTCTTCAAGAGAGATCCCATAACTGGGGAACCTATGATTCCTCAGGGTTCCCCACAGCCGATGCACCCGGATGGACTCAAAGACCAGGAAAGTATAGTGGCCGGGATTAGACAGCATATTGCCTTCTGGAAGAGGGGGTTGGTGTTTGGTGGAGAATCCTATTTTCAGAGGTGCAAGCCTTTGCTCGAATACTGGGAGAAGATTATATCTGCTATCCAAAATGGGCCGGTTGTATATGAAGAATTGGAAGAGTCCTTTTGGCCAGAACCCAAAGCACCAGATAGTAGCGGAATAATGTCCTCTGGAAATGCAGTGACAGATAACGATGTTGAGGATCACTATTGTGGGCCGAGGAACAAGAAGCCGGATTCAGCATTCAATCCAGTACAGGTCTGCAAAGGAATGGTCGTGCTTGTCAGACCCAGTAATAAAAAACAAATGATATGGGTGGGGCGCTGCATCACTGATGCAGAGGAGGACGCGGAAACTAACTCCTTCAATGTAACTGTGGAGTGGTTCAAGCCAACTTCCGGATATACGAACGATTGCCTAGAAAAGAGATGGGTGCTGAATCCAAGGGATCCCAGCATGAGCATATCGGTGGATAATGTTGTGCATGGTTGGATGCGGAAGCAGAGTGCCACCATCACCTTGCCAGACCATGCAAGAGATGCAGCAAGAGCATTCATAACCCGGGTTCAAGGTGAGATTCATTAATATTCCTTTACTAAGTTTCTAATGTATTTTATTTCAAGGTGAACAATCCGAATCTGAATCAGAGGAGGCGTGATGGCATGTGGCCTTACGCCATTCCTAGGTGAGATGATACAAATAACAAGTATAAATTCTTAGTTGTTCTAGCAAATCTTACTTAAAGTTCAAGGTGAACAAGCCGAATATGAATTCATCGGATTGTTATAACAAATTGCGAGGTGATGGCATGAGGCGATACGCCATTTGAGAGTGGTAGCCATTCCTATATGAGGTGAGTGAAGTATTTATTAGAAATACCTCATTCAATTGTGCACTTCTAAGTCTTGGTCCACTTAGTACTGTTTGCATGTTTTTATTTTAATTCTTTCTCTAAAATGTTATTTAGCATGTGGCTTCATGCCATTGCTCTCCACAATCATGCATTGAATTTCTATCCTTGCATAATACTTCTCCATATATATAGCATGTGCGCACATGTGATATGGTTCATTAGGCCTGATATAGTGTGTGAGGTAAAACAAAGATGATGTGACATATGCATTTACCAATCACACGTGCATAAATCTAATAATATGGCGTGTGGCCCATATTAATGGCACATAAACCCATATTGTGGGCTTACGTGCTTTATGTACCATCATTCCCTTGCAGCGTGTGTGTTGGTTTCCTTTTATAACACAACGAACTCCATATTTTAGGGTGAAGAGCGTTCTCATGGCAAGCACAAAATCTGTAAGTGAGGCAGAAAAGGAGACGGAGAAGGAGATAGGTGAAGATGTAGAATATATAAGTCTTCCAAACTCCCCGTACTATACTCCAGGTGATCATCTTTCTGAACAAACGGCAACATTAACAACTATCGAGAACGCCCCAGTAACGTCAGAGACAACAATCCAAAGCAAAACAACTGACCCGGAGAAGGATGATAGTACCGCTGAGAGTACCAAAAAGGAGGTGTCCACTAGCGCTTAGGCTTATAATGGCGTGTGCCCTCATGCCATTTACTTGATCACCAAATACCTTTTTCCCTTTGCACTAGTATATCTTAATACCGGTCTGAGAAATAGAATGGCATGTGCCCTCAGGCCTTTTACTAAATCACCTTTGAAAGAAATGCAAGCCTCTATGTCGTAAAAAAAAGGTACTAGAGAAATTCCTTAATAATATGAATGTTATTTAGTTTCATGAAAATACACTAAGGGTCAAATGAGTTAAATGACTTCTCCAGACTAGCAATGCCTCTTGCTACACCTTCACAATTAGATTCGTTAGAAAAAGATAACATTGAATAATATCTAAATGTTCTCACCATTAAGTTATATGTCTGGCTAATAGGAATGATGTTCATCTTGGAAAGCTCACCACACGCTCAATGAACAAACAAATAGTGTGTGCGCGCATGCCATCGCTCTTCTTTAGCTTCAGATTCGGCTTGTTCACCTTGACAATGAGATTTATTATACAACTAGATGGACTCAGTCTGGACATAAGGTCACCACGCTAGTCACCATGCCCCAGATATGTCTAGCCCCTGGACAAAAAACATATAATTTCACGTCATTTTCAAATACTTGAAAATTTGTACCTAGTCCCATTTTACTGAATAAATCCCACTTTAACGAAATAGAGCATCTTAGCATTAGTCTCAATTCGGTCCTAAATGCTATTTATGAAAAGTGTCTAGATTGACTCATTCGGCATATCTACAAAATGTAGAGATTGTCTTGAACACAATGGTGTTCGTCCTGTGTTCAAATTCGCAATCTAGCACCATTCCATATTTAGTAAGTTTCGAACTTGTCCCAGAGACTAACTCTTGATACTAAGGGAGGATTAGGGTGAAAGCCCAAAGTGTGTGTTCCTCAAGGGGGGGGGGGGGGAGGGGCTATGGGGGATTCCAAATGTATAGTAGGGATAATGGGTAGGTCAGGCATGGCCGACCAACCTGAGGCATCGTTTAGCTCCTGCTTGTGTGCCTGTCCTTGTTTTGCATCCGGCGTGGGTTTAAGCCAAAGTTCCATTCCATGCTAGCTGGTGGAGTACCTATGTTCTTGCATTAGGCCACCGGTATGCCGAAATAGCGCTAGACTCCATTTGGCTTTGTTTTGCATGCTAGTCCTAGCATTGGGATGCTGGTTGCTCCAAGACTGTTCTAAGTCGCTTCAGGCTCCTGTCCCTTCGCTCCTTGGGCTGTATGTTCAAGAATTGCTCCATGGTCCGGTTCCATCACTCCTTGGCTCCATGCTTGGGAGTTTGGTACCGTTCCTTCATTTAGTGGCCCAAGGCCCTAAACCTTGGGTTCCACACCACTGTCCTTTGGACACATGGCATATGACACATGGCATGTGTCATGTGGCATAAAGAGGGTTTAGGTTCTGCTTCGTGGTGTTATCCTATGGTAAATCACTATAGGATAAAGGGTCAAAACCACATGTGCTACATTTGATATCAGAGGATGAGTCTTAGTGAGTACTATACAATGAGATTGGGCAACTAGTCTCGTTGCATACGCAGAGATGAAAACAATGATCTGAGTGGGTACACGTTTGGGTGCAAAAGCTTTGTAATCGTTCCTTGGGTATAGATTTGGTTACCTTGTTGTACTTTATGACGTGAGCTTCTTCTTGGGGTCATAAGATGGATTGAGGTGCTCCGTTTGCACAAGTTTACACTTGGGCTCATGAGTGAGGCACATTAGCAACTCAGGGTTACACTTTGAGTTGGCTGGATTAATGTTAGCCTATTGGTGGTTCCATGAGTTCTATGTACTATGGGTGAAAGCAAACCTCCCTGGGTTTGTTATGAGTGGCAAATAGAGTGGTCCGTAGCTGTTTAGCACAGCACTAGTGGATCCTTCCTAGGCATGATTATAAGTGGATCAATCAAGACTATAGAGATGAGTCTATTAATTCAAGTAATCATTGCCATGCTCTCTCATAAACTTTTCTTGGATTGGACTGAATGTAGTGTGAAAGCAAGCTTGAGGTTTAGTCAAAATGAGACCGAAAAGAGAGTCATTGGGGACAAAGGATCAAACACGTAAATCATCTTCCTTTCTTGGAGAGATGATTTGCAACGCGGTGTTAACTCATTGCTCGTGTTCATATTATGCAATCAAGAGTCCTTACCTTGATGCATCTTGGAAATGATGGTCTTACAAATGGTGAGTTGTAAGATGGATAGCGATGAAGCGCTAAACCATTTTGTTTAAATTTGCTATTGGAAGACTTGGGTTGCAATGCTCAATTCTTTCCGGGGAACCTTGTTATTGCTCCTTGAATAGCTTGGTGTTGGATTAATGTTGAATTTGGTCGGATAGAGAGTGGCGTGAGTTTGTCCGTGTTGTGAATAAAAGTTGGTAGTGTTGGGTGTTGTAAATCTCTATTGGTGGAGTGTGGCATTTATGTTGCATTTTATCAAATCGAGTTGGCACTTGATATTTAAATAAACCTTTGAAGTAATGACATTGGCATTGTTCGTGGTGTTGCTCAATTGATGATCAAGTCATTGTGATATTTATATCATATCCATGTGATAGTGAGCAATGTGTTTACAAAGTTGCTTGGTTAAACAATAATTAACCCCAAAGTGGTTGATGGTGAAGCTAGTCTACTTGCACGTAGTAGCATTGTAGTAGCTTTGATTAAATTCTCGATGGTGATCCATTATGCTAAGTTTAAGTTGGTTCCTTGTTCCTTGAAAGGTTTGCCCATAAGGTGTTGGAAAAGGGTTATAGCATTCATTTGCTATAACTCATTGGTTGATCTGTTAGCACTTGGAGTAGATTGTTGGATGGAGGAGATGTGTAGTTGAGGCATTGACATCACTAACACTTGTGTTAGTGGAAGTGGCATTGTTATTTCGAGTGATGAGGAATTTTTCATTAGAGCTTGATTTTCCATGTCATTTTTCTTGTTAGTGTTTTGGCTTCACATTGGATTTTGAAGGTGATTGAAGAAGAGTGTTAATGCAATGTGGATGTCCGAAGATATGGTCTTCGTGATCAAGCCTTGGATGTTCCTTTTGCATTTTGCAGATGTGAGTGTTGGATGTCAGAAGTATGGGCAAAAAGATGTTGATGCTTAAGCATATTGTTAGATCATGAGAATTTGTGTTGAGGTGAACCTATGTGAAGTTGTAGGTAGAAGGAAGTTGGTTAAGTCTTGAAAGTTTGCATTCCTAGACTAAAAGTCATTCTTTCTCTGGGATGGAAAATTTTCCATAAATTTTCTTAGACTTTTCCAATGGCTGATCTGTTAGTCACTTTGCTCGAAAACCATTCTGTTTTCGTAAACTAATACAAACTAGTGAAGGGGTTGGGGTTGGCTTTGGTTAACTTAAACCTTAATAGGTAGTTTGTATGATGTGACTTGAAAAGGGATGCTTACTTTTGGGGCTAAGGCAATTGAGTTGGATAGAGTCTGGAGTTGGTGTAGAAAGTGGCTGTTGCACTTTTCTAAGAAAAGTGACCCTTGTGCTTTTCTTCTTTAGCATTATGCTTGGCGGTAGATTGCACTTTGTATTTTGTTAGACTCTATGAGAGGAGTGAGCTCTCACTGATCTTGACTTGGTCTTGGTGACCCTACGCCTTGGTTGAGGATAGTGATGTTTAACTTAGTTGTTTGAGTTTTAGATATTGGTACCCATACTATAACTTTGTCTAAGTGGAGGTTGTGTACCGATATGAGTCCATCTCATGGTCTTCACTTGAGTTTCGACTTAGTGTTAATCATGTATAGCTAGCCTCTTCAAGGCATATTCAGAGCTATTGACTAGACGTGTTGGTGAGCTTATTACGGTTGAGTTAGATTCGAGTGGTCATTTAGTTTGTGTTTGTCCATAAACCTTTATTTCGTATATGGGGTATTAACTTCATGCTGGACAAGTATATAACTCGATGACATAAATTTAGTGTTAGGTCTTGTGAAGACAAGTTGAAGAGTGATTGTTGGTTGCTTTGCAACTAGTGATTACCTGTAAACTTAGTCGAGGACTGTTGACACTTGCTTCACTTGATGAAGAATTATCAGTGATGGGTTTACTTTACCAGATGGTGTTGCGGAGGATCGTGTCATTAGACTTACATAGGCTTTCCATGTTGGCATGTCGACTCTACTTCTGTCGATATCATTTGGTTGCGTTTAATTTGTGGTGTTAGAATTCATTGAGTCTTGGATGTGGTGATTCACTCCTTGATGAAGTGTTATCTGTAGCTAAGTATTGTTGAAGAATTGGTCTCAAATACTGACTAAGGTATCTTCGACTTTGGTTAGCTTAGTTGCTAGAGAGTTTGAGTGGTGATTCACTCTTGCTTTCTTTTAGCTTTGTTCTAGTGTTGATGACATTGAAGTGATGCCTTGTCATTAACATTGTTAATGTTGAGATTCAAGTGAAATGAAATGTCTTTTCTTAGGATTGATATTGAGTTTCATTAGTCTCGATAATGATAGTGTTGATGATTTGGTTGTAGCTTTGTGTTATTAGCATTCGTACTTTTGCTAGTTAGTAACTATGTTAACGTTCAAACGAATTGAGTGGCAAGTTGAGTTAGTTGTGTTCTAGACAAGATTGTTTAGTAGAGGTTGAGTTTTGGCTTTTCCTTGAAAAGTGATTTAGTCGTGGACTATATTAGCTTTACGAGAGGAAAAGTTAGTGATTGCTATTGGAATGTTTGAAACCTTATTGGATTTGAATTGAGATATATCAATTATTGATGATTTTTCTTGTGCTTGTTATGAAGTGAGTTACGTCTTGCTATAGATGGATTTTTAAAGGATCGTTTAATAATCACTTGTTGAGTATAACTTCATTGTACTTGGCTTTTGGATTGATGTAGATATGCTCTTCATTAGCTTTGGCATTATGAAGTTTAGCTTATGGATGTGTTGAGGAGAATATTATGGGTTGTACCATAATTTCTTCTTTAGCATTGAAGTTAATTCATGCGAGACTCTCATTATTCAGCAAGACTTAGCTATAGACTTCTTTAAGCTTTTGGTTCTTTGAGTTTTATCCTCATGTTCCATTTGTTAGCAGTAGTTGGGGAAGGCATTTTGGCTCATTAGCTTCGATGTTGAAGTTGGCTTTTGCATCTGGCAATCATTGGTAACATCTAGGATACTTGATTATCCTTATCAAAAGATTTTTTCTTGATAATTGTTGATATAAAATGATTTGCCATTCTATAGGATGGTAGATTCTTTCTTCAATGATGATTATTCATCTTTTTATTGATGGGATGATTGATGGTCTTTCATGATGGTTAGTGATTCTCTTTGATGGTTTTTAGCTTTTCGTATTACCAGATGTTCTTTGTGGTTTGCTTTGGATTGGTCCTTTGGGTTTGAAACATCAATAGGATGTTGCCAATACTTGCTTGAGCAACTCTGGTTCCTTGATATTATTGATCGGGATCTATTCAGATTGGCTTCTATGATAGTTGGCATGAATGGGTGTTTGTTGGTCTTACCGCATTCATTCTATTCTATTGATTATTACTTAGGTTAATTCTGATAGATTGGCTTTTGCGTGATATATTCGCAAGCATTGTGCTTGTTGGTCAATGATACTTTATGTTCTTTGAGTTGTCTTTGGTAAGTTGTTTGGCATACTATCTGCCATCTTCAGTAGTTAAGTTTTATCATTGAGTTTTCTTGATGATAAGCTGACTATTGAATTTTGTTGAATAAGGAATCCTATCTTTTCCAATTACAATGATCTTAGTGGTTCTTATACTATCATACTAGTTTATCGAATGATAACTTACTTGGAATACTTTTGTGTTCTAATCTAAGATATATTCACTGATAATTAAGTCTCTAAGATATCATTGTCTTTGACTTTGGGTGCTCTAGCTATGGGCTTAGAGCGAGGTTCTGTTAAGCCACGCTAGGTATCCAAGTAAGGAGTGCCACCCACACTTGGACTAGGAGCATGAACCATTCGATCTCCCGGGGGAACTAAAGTCGACTCTTGAACACTTCACCAAACTACCTTGCTTGTTGGTCCGTATTCACTCTAGCCTTGGACTTCCTAGTGGTTATCCCATCACCCAACACCTGGGTACAGTCTTCTTGGGACAAACTAGCCTTTCTTGGCCAAATTAGCTCCACTAGAGTCCTCCCCCTACTATACTTTTGGAGCTCACCAAACCCCCTAGGGTCTGGGAGACGAATGCTTTGGGCTTTCACCCCCTCAGACTCAAACTCGGACTCAGACTCGGACTTGGACTCGGACTCAGACTCGGACTTGGACTCGGACTCAGACTCGGACTTGGACTCGGACTCAGACTCAGACTCGGACTCAGACTCGGACTCGAACTTAGGCTTGGGCTCAGTCTCGGTCTTAACCTCGGCCTCGGTCTCGGTCTCGGTCCCATCTCAGTCTTGATCTCGACTTTGGACTCCATCTCGGGTCCTTCTCGGACTCCATCTCAGATTCCATCTCGGACTCCATCTCGGGTCCATCTCAGACTCCATCTCGGGTCCATCTTAGACTCCATCTTGGGTCCATCTCGGACTTCATCTCGGATTCCATCTTGGGTCCATCTCGAACTCCATCTCGGTCCATCTTGGACTCCATCTCAGACTCCATCTTGGGTCCATCTTGGACTCCATCTCGGTCCATCTCAGACTCCATCTCAAGTCCATCTCGGACTCCATCTCGAACTCCATCTTGGATTCCATCTCGGGTCTATCTCGGACTTTATCTCGGGTCCTCTTGTGTCCTTTTTCTAGAGACTCACTTATTGTTTGCTCTGTGTTTGTTCCTCGAGCACTTCATTGGGAGTTCCACTCCCGCTCTTGACCTTTCAAGTCAGAGCTTTTTAGTTCAAACATGTTACGTTCATTTGGCTTTCGCTTCAGCCACTACCGTGTGGCACCCTTTCGGCTCCATTTTGGGGCCTAGGGATTTTGTGTTTCACAACTCCACCACCCATAAATGATGTTTAATGTCCTCATCGAACGATAAACCATTTTATAAAGTAATACCAACATGTATTACCCTTTCCATTTTTGGCACGTCGCCAATATTCGTCAATGGTTTGATACCGAAGGCTCACCATGCCTTACCCATCCTCTAAGGAGGATAGTCTCTTCAACTTAGAGACTAATTGGACCACTTATAATGGTTATCTCCTTTTATTGGTTTAGTTTTTGCTAAACCTATTAGAGACACCGTCTCTATCTCAATCCCACGACTCCTTCTTGAGTAGTTTCAATTTCCATCGATATAACGTTTGCACTTTGGAACTTTTACTTTTGACTTTTTGAAGTCAATTTCCTAAGTGTCTCCAACACCTTGCATTGCATATATTGTGCAACTCCATTTCCCCACCCTAGGAAGTTCTTTACTTGAGGGCACCATCATCCTCTCTTCTATTTCGTGCCTCTTTAGGCACTAAGTTCTAGTTATCATAATTTGTGCTAGGGCTGTCTATAGCCTTATCATTTGGCTACCTTACTGCTCTTTCTCTTGGAGCTTCCACTTTCACCAAATCGGAGCAATTGGGAATCCATCTTTGGAAACACCTTGCTTTTCCCACAATTCGTTAGCCCTCAACACATTAGTGTTTTTGGCCTAACTTTGCCTTTTGGATTCTTTCCCATGGTTCCCATGGCTCTTTTCTTAACCATTAATCTTTTGCTCTTATCCTTTGATAGTTGTACCCAACAATATAGAATTGCTACCTCCATTCTCGAGGTATCCTTTTGGTTTTATAGCAAAGACTTTGGTTTCCAAGTCCAGAGGGTGTTTACCTCTAGTATGTTTCTTTATGATTTTTTACTATGGCTTTATTCATAACCCAATTTAGTGACCCTCCCATGGGTCTCTTATAGAGACTACTTTCCTCGGACTCACTATGCCATCGCATGGACATAGCTTATTTACCTTAAGTGCTCTTCCCACTTGGTCATCTTGACCAAACGCCACCATCATAAATAGTTCAAATCAACACTTTGAACCAGGAACTTCATTCCTTAACCAACCAAGGATTTTGTCCTTATTTAGCCACAAGATCACCTAGTGATCTCATCTTGGCACTTTAACAGAGTTGCCAAGAGGTATTTGGTCTTCTAGACCTTCAAGTTGTTGACCATGACCCCGGGGGTATCCCCCACATTTGGTGGTGCGCCCAAGCCAGCCCTTACAGTGAAGGGTCCATAGCAACTGAGGTTAGGTGTCCCCATCTCATTCACCACGTCCTTGGTGCCAGTCGCACCAAAGTGTTTAAGTTAGATATGCTGAGCCACACTAAACAATCTAACTGTGCATCATGACTCTGAGGCATCCCTCGTTTGGCAGTGTGCCCAAACCAGTCTCCTCACTGAGAGTCCATGACCACCAAAAAATGAGTGTCCTCATATTCTAAACCATCACCACGCCTTAGTGATTTGGGACTCAAACCCAAGCACTAAAGGGTTAGGACTCGAACCCAACTTCGTATATGCATCTACCGAAGGCATCATCTAAGATGCCTGGCGTGACTCCCCATGCCTATGCACCAACTTATAGTTAAAGCGCGCTATAGATCACAGCTTAGGAACTTAGTTCCTCCGCACTACCAAGTCCTCTCATTTGACATGTCTGTGATCATGCATGGACTCCTCCATACTTGGCCTCATGGCCACCTTTTTTTGAAGGCAGCACCTTCAACTAGGGTATTTATTCCCCCAACTTGCCAATCTCATTTAGCAAGTCATCTGGCCACCGTAACATGGTTCATGCATAAGCGTGAAAGTCCTTAACTATAGATTTTCATTCAAAGCCCTCTCTTTGAACACTCGGGGACTACTTCCCCAACCTTGATAGCTTTGCCTCATGACAAGCTTCAAGACCACGCTTCTGCTGCACCACTCCAATTTTGTGTGCTCTAGGAACCATTTACACTTGGCTTTCTAGGTACTTATCTACCTAGAATTGTCTTTGGGAACCTTCAAGGAATTTTATTCCTTAGCTTGCTAAGGCTTCTCTTTTTTGCAAGCTCCCTAATCACCATATGGTCTAATATGGATAATTCCACATTTTAGACTCTCCATGGCATCACAATCATTAATAATAACCCGTTCGAGCACTTATTTGATTCTCCACTCCCAACTCGCATAACCACCCTTGGTTATGCCCTTTGATTCCTATGGTTCGGTTCCCCTTTACTACTTTGCTTTTTGGCCTCACATGTTTCCTTCAGTAAAAGGATAGTTTTGCATTTTCTACCATGCCTTAGCAAGTATTCATAGGGATGAACCTACTCGATAGTCTAAGGAGTGGTTCCTCAATCTAGGTATACTCACTTTGTAATCCTACATACCGGGATTAACGTTGCTTCTCATGAGCCTTTATATGCCCATCATTAACCTTGCAAAATCCTTTTTTGGCTTTGTCCAATTCGGTAGAGAGATTTCTCCCGTTTCTGCAACTTCGAACGTTTGGATAACACCTTCTATCCATCATTCACTAAGGACTTTGTCCCTTGGGCCTTATTCATTGCCTTCATGACACAAACACCACTTCTTGGTTTTCTAGAGTGCTTATGTCTCCCAATGATGGCCTTTTTGACAATGAACATTCCCTTTATGATATTGACTTACTATATTGCAACATAAACAATTTATCCCCCATAAGGGTATACCCAACTTTTTTATCCCAATAAAAAGTCTTAAGTAGTTATCTTCTGCTAGTTTAACCAATTATTTTGCACCTTTTGCTTAGTTATCTCATAATTGTCAAGTCTTACAACTCATTGCTAGTCCTTCCACACCTCCATCATTATTTGGGTCACCACACTCTAACCGCATGCCTTCTAGCTTAGGCTATGCCATTCCCATTTCCATTGGGATTCCTTTGGAAGGGTTCTCATAAACTCGCCAACTTGACCTCAAGGTAGCATGCCTTGCCACACCATGGGCTTCATGAGCCTACCTCTATGATACTTCTTACTTGTGTTTAGGTCTTTGCCAAGACCAATATGGTAGTTTCTTATGCTAATTATCCATTAACACTACACCATAGAGTTTATGCACAACTTTGTGTCAAAGTTGTTTTCTTCCGGAAAACTTTTTCCCATGACTTTAGCATGGCACATTCTACCACCCATGAGATAGCCACTGTTCTTATACTTGGATTTTACGATCCTCCCCATCCTTCGTGTGGCACCATACACCTCAGTCCAAATGCTTTTTCCAATCCCTTAGGGTCATTCCTTGACTCTTCTTGAATCATCCAGCATTTTTGGACTTTGGTAAACCAACGACCCGTAAGGTCCTATTTTTGAGGTGCTAACTCGCTAGAATACAACTTCATGTATTCATGTCCTACTTATAAGGACCATCTTTCAAGTGTTACTCCAACACTTTATTATTTTCCATTTTCTGTGGGCTACCTTTGCCCCTTAGGACTATCCGTCCCTATGATGAGAATACCGACTTATCCTTTGAGCACACCCCGAACTCCTTGGGCTTGTTCTAGCATTTATAAAAGGTAGCCCCGGCTACCATTTTGAGGACTCGTGTCCTCATCCGTACTTGACTTCTTATGGTCATTAATTTTGGTCTCAAATTCATGAGCACCCACCTCAACTATGTGAGGATAATCTTGTGACTCCTTTATTGTTTTGGAGTCTCTATCTTTCCCGTGATCCCAACTATAGTTGTTTACCATAACTACCTTAACCAATTTACTGAGTCAACCGCTCATTCAGATCACATCCTCAACTCTCTGAGGGAAACCTTATACTATTCCCAAAATCCCAAAGTTGCTCCCTTACTGGCCCTTTTCCAACCACCATATCACACACAAGTTCACGCATGAACTTGAGTGGAGAGCCATATCCTCTCGACATGCTACTCCTCGAGGATAAGTCTATATCTAGGACCTTTCAATTCCAATACAAGCAGTGATATACTTGGCCACCAATAAGAGTCGGACTAAGGAACAGTTCCGATACCAAGTTGTAAGCGACTAAATTTTCCATTCTACTTTAATCACTTAACCACACCTCCGACCACTTGGAGGAGTCTCACTCACAACCTCCATAAGTCCTATTTTGGACTTAGGGACTTACTAGCCCCAAGAATGGCATCCATGCCACTCAACCATTGCACTTGGTCCAAGTGCTCCATATGTCCAATCCCATGATCAACACCCCAAGGTACCACTGACATATCAGCCAGTTATGCTAAGGCCATGCCAATTCACCTTGGTCACACCGGTGGCCTGACACCACCTACATCACAGTCCCATCTCTCAAAGACTAGGCCATCCGTCCATGAGTGATCATCCTAGATCCACTCCTTAGCATCCTTAGGATGCCCACAAACATGAGGAATAGGCTTCCTCAATATCCCTTTTCCAGTCCCACCAAGTCCCTTTCTGTCCATGGCCATGTTTGCCAACACTGCCACTGGATCGAGGCCCACAGGCCCGACCACTAACTCCCACGGTCCTCTGGGACTTCCTCACCACCCGACTGTATTCTTGGTCACTACACCAGAGGACTACTCCTCTTCCTTTCCACAGTTTGGGCCTTTGGGACAACATTTTGGAACACCGTGGCACTATGCGAGCCTCATACATACTCTCACCGCCTTTTGCCTTTGGGTGCTGTAGCCATGGGCATAGAGTGAGGTACCGTTGACCCATGCTAGGTATCCAAGTAGTGAGTGGCACCCACAGTTGGACTGGGAGCATCGACCATTTGATCTCCCAGAGGAACTAGAGCCAGCTCTTGAACACTTCACCAAGCTACACCGCTTGTCAGTTTGTATTCACTCTAGCCTTGGATTTCCCACTCAGTGGTTATCCCATCACCCAACACCTGAGTACAGCCTTCTTGGGACAAACTGGCCTTTCCTGGCCAAACTGGCTTCACTAGAGTCCTCCCCCTATTATACTTTTGGAGCTCACCAAACCCCCCAGGGTCTGGGAGATGAACGCTTTGGGCTTTCACCCCCTTAGACTTGATCTCAGACTTAGACTCGGACTCGGACATGGACTCGGACTCGGACTCAGACTCGGACTTGGACTCGGGCTTGGGCTTGGTCTCGGCCTCGGCCTCGGTCTCGGTCTCGGTCCCGGTCTCGGTCTCAATCTCGGCCCTGGTCTCGGTCTCAATCTGGACTTCAGACTCCATCTCGGGTCCTTCTCGAACTCCATCTCAAATTCCATCTCAGGTCCATCTTGGACTCCATCTTGGGTCCATCTTGGACTCCATCTCGGACTCCATCTTGGGTCCATCTCGGACTCCATCTCGGACTCCATCTCAGACTCCATCTCAAGTCCATCTTGGACTCCATCTTAGACTCCATCTCGGACTCCATCTCGGACTCCATCTCAGACTCCATCTCGGACTCCATCTCGGGTCTATCTCGGACTCCATCTTAGGTCCTCTTGTGTCCCTTTCTAGAGACTCACTTATTGCTTGCTTTGTGTTTGGTCCTTGAGCACTTCATTGGGAGTTCCACTCCCGCTCTCAACCTTTCAAATTGAAGCTTTTTAGTCCAAAAAGCTCTATTTCGTTAAAGTGGGAATTGTCATTATCCCACTTGTAAAATAAGGTTTCCAAACCTTTATATAGTATATAAATATAACAAAATTCAACTGCATTGAGGCAAATGCCATTTTATTTTAAACAAGGAAATGTCTACTCAATCACTTCTCCTCCCCCTGCCACTGCTTCACCTCTCTCTTCTCCTTGTCATCGTCGTCCAATTTCTTTCCATCCTTTTAATATTGGCTCAGTTGCTCCGAGTCTAGGTGGAGCCCAAGTCCCCATTCAATCTTTACTTTCCCCTTATTAATAAAACAACTTCGTAGACTTCCAATAACATGCTGTAACACTTCTAGTATAATGCAAATCCTCTCAAAGAATTGTCTTTTAATATTATTACAATGGCATGGAACCCCATGCCATAATAAGTTACATTTTTAAATAAATACATGCCATCTCAGACTGTTATTTTTTGCCTCCAACGCCTATACAATAATCTTGGAATTTCATCACTCTCCACACTATTAGGATTTAAACCCAATAGTAATGCCATCTCTTCTCTAATACGTCCACGTTTATGTTCAGTGGTCGAAGAACCCATCCGGTTGAGCAGATTATAGAGATGCAGATAGTGCTTGGCTAGACAATATACATGCCATAAATGATGACTGGTGTCTGTCCGATCAAATGGCTTCTGATATACTGTTCCATCTGCCATTTGGTTGATTTCTGCAGCCACCTCCTGGACTGGCCGGTTCTCTATCACCATCGCTCCAAGCCGTTTTGCAAGGTCCCCCAGAACATACGGTTTCTTCTCCCTAGTTTCCATACTGCAAGAGATGGGGTGCACTGCATATTGTAAGCGACTAAATTTTCCATTCTACTTTAGTCACTTAACCACACCTCTGACCATTTGGAGGAGTCTCATTCACAACCTCCATAAGTCCAATCCAGGACTTGGGACTTGCTAGCCCCGAGAATGGCATCCATGCCACTCAACATTTGCACTTGGTCCAAGTGCTCCACGTGTCCAATCCCATGACCGACACTCAAAGGTACCACCGACATAGCAGCCCGTTACGCTAAGGCCATGCCCAATCACCTTTGCCACACTGGTAGTCCAATACCACTTGCATCACCGTCTTGGCTCTCCAAGACTAGGCAAACCATCCGTGAGTGGTCATCTCAGATCCACTCCTTAGCATCCTTAGGATGCCCACCGACAAGGGGAATAGCCTTCCCCAATATCCCTCTGTCAGTCCCCACTAAGTCCCTTTCTGCCCCTGGCCGTGTTTGCCAACACTGCCACTGGATCGAGACCCACAGGCCCGACCACTAAGTCCCACGGTCCTCTGGGCTTCCTCACCACACGACTGTGTCCTTTGTCACTACCCCAGAGGACTGCTCCTCTTCCTTTCCACAGTCTGGGCCTTTGGGACAACATTTCGGAACACCGTGGCCTTACGCGAGCCACCTGGGTACTCTCCTCGCCTTCTGCCCTTGGGTGCTCTAGCCATGGGCTTAGAGCGGGTTCCGTTGAGCCACACCAGGTATCCAAGTAGGTAGTGCCACCCACACTTGGACTGGGAGCATCGGCCAGTCGATCTCCCGGGGGAACTAGAGCCGGCTCTTGAACACTTCACCAAGCTGCCCCGCTTGTCGGTCTGTGTTCACTCTAGTCTTGGACTTCCCAGTGGGCAGCTCATCACCCAACACTGGGTCCGGCCTTCCTGGGCCAAACTGGCCTTTCCTGGCCAAACTGGCTCCACTGCAGTCCTCCCCCTACTATACTTTTGGAGCTCACCAAACCCCCCAGGGTCTGGGAGACGAACGCTTTGGGCTTTCACCCTCTCAGGCTCCGGACTCG
>NW_003314336.1:290469-312795 GCF_000143415.4 Selaginella moellendorffii
TCCTCGAGCATTTCGTTGGGAGTTCCACTCCCGCTCTTGACTTTTCAAGTCGGAGCTTTTGGTCCAAACGTGTTACGCTCGTTTGGCTCTCGCTTCGGCCACTACCATGTGGCGCCCTTCCAGCTCCACTTTGGGGCCTAGGGATTTTGTGTCTCACAACTCCACCACCCATAGACGAAGTTCGATGTCCTCATCGAACGGTGAACCATTTTATAAAGTAACACCCGCATGTGTTACCATTTCCATCCTTGGCGCGTAGCCAATATTTGTCAATGGTGTGACATTGAAGGCTCACCATGCCTTCTCCATATTCGTCAATGGTTGGACATTGAAGGCTCACCATGCCTTTTGCATATCCTCTAAGGAGGGTAGTCTCTCCAACTTAGAGACTGATTGGACCACATATAGTGGTTCTCTCCTTTTATTGGTTTAGTTCTCGCTAAACCTCTTAGAGACCCTTCTCTAAATCAATCCCACTACTCCTTCTCGAGTAGTCTTAATTTCCATCGATATAACCTTTGCACTTTGGAACTTTGAATTTTGACTTCTTGGAGTCAATTTCAAGTCGGAGCTTTTGGTCCAAACGTGTTACGCTCGTTTGGCTCTCGCTTCGGCCACTACCATGTGGCGCCCTTCCGGCTCCACTTTGGGGCCTAGGGATTTTGTGTCTCACACATATATGTGTGTGTTCGCTGCAGTTTTAATCAGCGAGTCATCGATGATGAGGATTTCACTTGACCTAGCAGTCCGGTTCATCACTACAGCCTCTGGCTTGACGAAGATGGGCTTGCTACCCCTCACATGGACCATAGTTAAGCAATCCTCCTGCGTTAGGAGAAAGTCAAATGGTAATATTACTCACATCTGATCGTGCATCATCTATAGCAATGTTAATGCATTGTGGCGCATCATGGATGTCCAAACTCCTAATTGCAAATTGAACTCGGCCCTCTGTTTTAAGTGTCGCATGGTCATTATTAGATCCCGCAGTTTCTCCCGTGTGATTAATGTGAATCGTCTCTTTTGATCAACTTGCGACCGCAGGCTTTGGAGGGTGCAATGAGATTCGAGGACGAGCCACACTCATGGGAGAAAAGGACACCGTTCAGATCAAAAACGATACAGTACCTTCACCGTGACTCTGAAATGAAATGCGTCAGCATAAAAAATGGTATAAGTCAATTTTACCATCTACAATATTAGCGAATGGTGCTCCCGATGGTCGTTGAGAGGGTTTTGGTCGAGGAAATGTGAAGGGCGGAAATACTCTCCTCTGCAATGTGGGGTCAATCGCATCCGATGGCGTGTGGGCACATGCCATTTCAGCTGTAGACTCTGGTACAACTGGCTCAACAGTGGCATGGGGTGGTTCCGATGGCGTGTGATCACACGCCATTTCAGCTGGTGCCTCCGTTGGCAAAGTGGACATGACCGAACAGGCAGCAGGGGCGGTGTAGGGAGGTTCCAACGGCGCGTAGTCAAACGATTGGGCACACGTTGAGTCCGTTGGAAATGAGGATACGACCGGCTCGGCGGCTGGGGCGGCCTCATGCGGGTCCAATGGCGCCTGGTCACCGTCAGTTGGATACGTGGACAAGATTGACTCAGTGGTATGGGCAGCATCAAGTGGAGCGTGGTCAGCTTGCTTGGCGTTGATATGGATAGTAGCCTCCACCAGCTCTGATGACTCTTGCAGGCAAGTAGAGTCCACTGGCGGATCCATATGCATGTCCAAATATCTCCCTTTGATTGAGATGGTATCCTCCCTACTGGCTACTAAAAACAAACTCATTAGCACATTGAATCGACTATACTGTATTTACCATCAACTACTATTGAGGAACTAGGACCGATATCACTTGGGCGCACTGCTGATTCTGAAGGATTGGACATACGTTTCGACCCTTGCTTGGCACTATCCTTCCTCGACACTAAAGGCTAGAGTTTGTATCTTAATTCAACTGAATAATCTCTACTTACCATTTGCTCTACGACCTACATGGACAATGTTAGAAATGGTAAAAGGTTAGGAATGGATGTACTATTATTTACCTGATGGTTTGTCTTGTATGACCTTCCTCCGCTGCTCTTTGGCCACCTCAAGCTGGCCATCGTCGTTATCATCATCGTCATCGTTATTGTGATCGTCACCATTGTGAGGACCATCCAAGTCCTCTTCGTCCTCCTCTTCTTCGTCCTCCTCTTCTTTGTCCTCCTCTTCGTCCTTCTGCTCTTCCTGCTCATTATCTTTCTCTGGCTCCTCATCCCCCTCCTGCATTTCTTCCATAGGCTGCTCAGGCTGGATGGCTTGTTCTTCCAGGACCATCTTGGGAAAATCATCTGGCCGAGTCTCCATCTCAAAATACAAGACATCCATAGCCTGTTTTAGTGCGTGACCTAGGACCGTATCCTCACCCGACTGTCTTAACATGGTTTCTGCACGTTCTTGCACCCTTCGAAGACGACGAGATGAGAAAAACGTGGCCCTTACTTGAAAAGCATCCCTCATCCATTGTACCTCTCCATTGAGATTGGGGAAGGGGAGTCCGCCATAGGAATCTGAGTCAGGAGGTGGTGACTGGCTACTTTCACTCAGCCCTTGATCTGCAATGAATGGCATGAGCACACACGCCATAACCGCGAGGCATTACCTATCATCTTTTCGTTGCCCTTCTTCCTTTTCGAATCAAACGCCTCTGATCCCGACAACTGTCCAACGTGCTTTCGCTTTTTATGACCACTGTCAGTTTGAGCTTGGCTGGTGCTTGCCTGTTTTGCCTTTGAAGAAGTGTCTCCTGCAAGGAATGGCATGAGACCACATGCCATTGCAAATATAATTTATACCTCCTTTCTTCCTATTGCTTGTCTGTTTGTCCTTCTTCGACGCGCCACCAGTGCGCTTTTCAGTCCTCGTGTCTGAATATTCACAACGATCTATAATCAAAATGGCGTGAGGCCTCACGTGACCTTACCTTGTGCAGGTTGTGAGCTCGGCCCAACATGGGTATCTTCAATAGTAGCTGTTAACGCCGTTTCAGCATCTGGGGGTGGCCACGCTCCTGCATACAGAGCTTGTGAGATAACATTTAAACTTAAAGTGCGTACTCACCAGGTTCGTAGAGAAGATACTGTTTTTCTTTGGCAACTGTAATTATATGTTCCATTGAAGTCACCTCTTCAATGGAGTTTGTCACCGCAACACACGGGACACCCTTGAGTAGTGCGGCTCGAAAGAATAGTTTGCCACAGTTGTACTCGATAACGCATTTGCCCTTGGAGTCACCCACTATTGCGTTGAAGACCCAGCTGAGCATTTCCCATGCTGCACCTGGAGCTTTCTCTGGATTCGAAAGCTCCATAGCCGTCTTCAGTTCCTCAGGCACGGGTAAATTGACCTCCCTCAGATCAATTCGATCGGCCTTGTCGAACGAAGCTGGGAAGTCACTCCAGTCCCACTTTGCTGTAGGACCAATAACAAGGGCAAGTGTGAAGATGCGGACATTCGTCGGTATCTTCTTCTTAGCCATTATCCCATGGATCTCCCGCATCTCCTTGCCTTTCAACCGAGCCTTCACCTCGTTCAAGGCCTTCCAGAACTTGTGATAGGATTCGGAGTTGTAGATCATATAGTGGACTGAAGATTCCACCTCCGCAAGTCCCACCATTAAGTCAATGATGGAGCTGACTTCGTCTGCATGAGTGATCTCCTCGTTTGTGAAGTCCATCACACAAAAGATGTTCTTGACCTGCTCATCTCTGCGGGAAACGATGCTCCTCCACCTTTGATCCTCATCCGAATTCACGTATACCCGGTAAGGTTCTCGATAGGCCTCTGCTGCGGGGTCAAGCTGTTTCTGAAGCCGGCGGTCGACATCCCTCTTAATGAAATTTGGATATTGATCCAACTTCTCAGCTTTACTTTTCGTGGCATCCCGCAGCAGATCGATGAACTTGGGGGCCCCCTTCATGTACTCGTCGATGTCTTCATTTGACAACTCCAGCTCTTCCATCATCTCTTGCGTGGTGTCGATGCTCACCCTCTCCATGGCCACTTGCTTGAAGATCCAATCCTTCAATAGCACACGAGCTCTCAAAGTCGTGCACAAGTCCTCGTATGTCACAATATGGCCGGGAGTCATTTTGGTCTTGTTGAAGACTACCTCACCATGTAGAAGAGCATTAGCCACTGTCAGAAGGTCGTCATCATCTAGAGACCGCGAGAAACACAAGGCGTTGAGCTTCAAATCATTGGGCTTCCGACTGTCCTCCACACCCATTGAGTTTAGCAACTCCCCGTCATAGTACCTCCTCAGCACATCTACCCATTTGTCAAAAACAACTTTTGTTGTGAGTAGAATGTTATGGATGCTGAGTGTGTCATTGACCCCCAGTGTTTTCGAGAGAAGACTCGAGAATTCCTGCAATGGAAATGGCGTGAGGCCACATGCTATGCCACATGCAACGAGGCTTACCTGCCAGACGTTAGTTGCTAGTGCACGTCCTTGTCCTGGTTTTGTGGCTTCTTCAATTGAACCCAGAGCTTCCGTGTTCGTGCCAATGTCTCGTGCAGACCCGATTTGTAGCACGTTTCTTGCTTGACATTCTGCACGTGGGAGATGTATATGATAGATCGGAGGGGCGAGTTGCCTTTTATCAGGCGGACAACTCTTGTCTTGAATCCTTCACCTCCTCACCCACCATAATATCCACAACTATCTCTTGCATCGCCAAGCTAGAATGCTGCCCGGAGACGGCATAGAACCGGATGTTCTGATCATTCAACACCTTCCTATTGATCAAGTCTGGAAACCTCGTCTCGCCCTTCATTGTTCGGTAGTAGGGGATCACGTCTGCGATGTCGGGTGTTACTGGACTTGCCAACATCTTCTGCTTCAGTTTCTCCACCCACTCATCAGATACTAGCCTGTGGTTGTATTTGCTTTGGATGTCGATACGGCTCACGTCGATTGTATATACTTTGTTGGAATAGTAACAAGTACTATTATCTGCGACGATTTTTGTTGCCTCTTCTTGCTCTTTCTGCTATTTGCGGCTCTTCTTTTTGGTGGGTGTAGTGTTCAAACCAGAGGCAATGGCATCACCGAGTAGCTTCTTTTTTGGAGCAGGAGAGTCGGACGTCGGCTTGAGCTTGACCACCCTTTTCTGCTTCGGGGTAGTTTCCAGATCGACCCCCTTCCCCTTCGCTTCGCGAACTGGAGGCACTCTCAACGGCTCAATGTTGGAATATAGTTTTTGAACATCGCCGTAGGTGAGGTCCGTGGATTCCATGTGATCTTCATAGACCCGCAGCGTCTTTGAAATTGTGGGCCTCCTAGACAACCTCTCCCTAGCTCCCTCTAGGAATTCCTCATAGCCGCTGCCCGCCTCCGGGAAGCCGCTAGGATGTGCAAGGTGGACCTTGAAGGCGGACGCTGTCTCTACCACAAGTGCCAGTCCATATTCTTGCATGGAACTGCATAGAGTGTCTGTCATTTGGATGAGGATCCCCATGCATTCTTTTCTCCCACCATCTGTGTTGTACAGCCTCAGATCCTCGCCTTCCATCCCGAAAGTCCAACTGATGAGCTCCTCCCCCTTCTCTGCATCCACATTGACAGTGGCTGGAAGAAGAACGCAATTCCTCGCCTGTTCAGAAATGCACAACAATTAGAGCTAACAGATGGAAAGCTAGCAACTGGAAATAATGTGAGGCCACACGCCATTCACCACTGCATCAGATGTCTTGAGGCTGCATCCTAAGATGGCGTGAGGCTACATGCCATCTGTAACCGGACTGCACTCGAGAGCCCAATCGGTGCATGCCAATGTTGCTACTGAATGGCATGTGGCCTCATGCCATTTTCTACTTGGCCTAAAAGACTTACCATTTGAAGCCGAATGGAGGTGTGACAATCGAGGCCAGACTCGCTGGCGAATGTGCGCTGTGTGTGCAGCGGATCGTAGCAGCAAAGCTACTCTGCCACTTACAGTTGGAGAGTGGCGCTGAAATCTCCCGGGACGCCAAGTGGGCTGCGTGTGGGTGGCGGAGTGGGCGGCGGAGTTGGCGGCAAAGTTACAAACTGGGTGTGTCTTGAAGTGGATGCCGATGCACATGAGCGCGATGCGAGCGCGAGTGTGATGCAAGCGCGAGTGGATGCCGATGCACACGAGAAACCTGTAGAGAAGGTAGATGAGCGTGAATGTGAGCGTGATCGTGAGTGGGAGCGCAATGCGAGCGCGAGTACGAAGCAAAATGCAAAACCTAACCTCACACGCGCGAAATGTCACGACGGTTGGTAATCCCGCAACGTCATCATTCCTCGGACTTGGGCGCCACCATTAATTTCTGGATCGCCGCGCGCATGCATGCACGTGAAATCCAAAAAAAATCTGCAACGTCATCATTCCTCGGACTGCATGCACACGAAATCCAAAAGAAAGATCATGATTGGGATATCATTTAATACCCTCGCTATATTTATACCATGCATGATTGGATATTCCAAAGCATCTTGTATTTCCAAAAATGCCAGATGTTCAGCTAAATAAAGAATGGTATACAATGTCCTTCTTGATGACCCTGCAAAGAAGCATCTAGATCGGACACCACATGAGACCACACGAGCCTTACAATGTTTCAGAGGCATTTGCCATAGATCCGACCATTATTTTGCTCCAAGATTCTACAGTTTGGTGTGCATTGACCTTTCCATCGACACTGCAAAGGGACATCACAATCAGATGCGGGATCACAAGAAACCAAATTCACTAACTCTAGTTTCACCAAGATCTACGTAAGGAGTTATGAAATGAAAGGACCCTCTCTATTGAAATGTGTTTATGGTCCTAGAGGCATTGTGACATATCAAAGGATTTTGCATCAAGTTCTGTATTTGCATGTTTATCAAGCTACTAAATTGCTAAACCCTAAACATGTGGCAAATGCTGCGTGAAGAAAGATGCCCTTTCTGGGCAAATGCTGTAAGATGCAGATGCCAAGCAGATGTATCTCAGGCTAGCGAAGGGGACAAACAAAAGCTAGCTATAAACATGACGGGATGCAAATAGATTACTAGGCTGGTCTTGCGAAAATCAAAAACCATAATTGAAAACATTGAAAATGCAAAAAGAAAGGTTTATAATATTTTTGAATTTTAAGCAACCAAAGGAATGTAAGTTGGGCATGTGTTTGTAAGTTTAAAAATGCCTCAACCACTTAAATTCCCAAGTAAATAAAGCTGTTTCTATTTTTGGTACAGGTAAACTTTATAGCGTGTGGGCTCATGCAATTTTGAACCCAAAAATGCACCAAAAAATGCTCGACTAGCATTATTCTTTAAATGGCGTGTGGCCTTATATTGCCATAAATGGACGTACACACACAGCATAATTATTCCTTTACACGGCGAATAATCTTGGCGCGGATCGCTGACATGGCATGGCAAAGTTCGAATCACTGACATGGCACAGCTGGATCGAGGCAAGGACATGATGTGACAAAGTTCAACCTCCGACAGCAAAGTCTAGAAGCTACTCAGTTTGAAATTTGTCAGAGGAATCATAAGATCTGGTTTGTCAGAGGATTTGATGTGACGTTCAAGCATATGTTATTTTTGAATTCTCGAACTCATTCCTAGGTCTATCATTTTTGTGTGTCATATTCTTGGTTCTGCTGAGCGCAGTGAGCATTGCTTGTGTAAGCGGAGTTGTGAGCTGTGGTTTATGCGTCTACGAGCGGTTGCGGCATTGCGAGCGCCATTGCAAGCGGCAGTTTATGTGAGTGGCAGTTTGTGCAAGCGACGCTACGAGCAGTTGCGGTGTTGCGAGCGGCGCTACGAGTAGTTGCGGTGTTGCGAGCGGCACTATCTTTGGTGTGGCTACCGCTTCCTCTTGATATTCGGCACTCGTGCTTCCTGGTATGTTCACCATGGAATGGCTTAGGACCACATTTAGAAATGGCATGAGGCCACATGCCATCTTGGGCCCTTGCAATTTCATGGCTAGCATATTGTCATGTATGTTTTTACTTGCCTGCAGCTGTGTGTATATCAAGATGGCATGAGGCCTCATGCCATCTTTGGCCCCTACTAGCCTATTGCCATATTCCTTTTGCCTTTGCTGCAACTGTATATATTTTTGTATGGGTGACTAGTCACGCATACAAAAATATATACAGTTGTAGCAAGGCAAAAGGAATATAGCAACAGGCTAGCAGGGGCCAAAGATAGCGTGAGGCCTCATGCCAATTTTGTGAATGCGAAATTCACGTGGGTATCAATAGCATGTTTGAATAATGGCATGTGGCCTCATGCTATTGAGGTTGTTTGGTATGTTATGATTTAGGCCATTCTCCAATCATTTTTTGTATGGTCTTAACTTCTTTTCTGCACTTTCAGAATGGCCTCCGCAAGTGCGACGCATGTTCCCTCCGTGGATCTTAAGAACCGTGCTACATGGATTCAGGCAAAGGTCTTTCTAAACAACCCCGAGGGGGAGGTGGTAGCTGAGGGCTTAGCCACAGTTGTCGATCCAAGAGATGCGGTTGCTAATCAAGAATTGGGCTGGGATGATATTGGAGTTGCGATTTTAGAGGTTGTTGACACAGAAGAAAACAGTCTGACTATTGGAAGCATTGTGCGGTGGAAATTGAGGCACTTAGTGTTTGAGAATGTGAAGGATTCACAAGCAAACACCACTACAACTGATGACAGAACATCTCTTCATGGGAAAAGAAAGTACACCTTCCTAAAGCGCAGCCAAAGGGATCTGAGCAACGAACCGAAAAGGCAGAAAATGGCGATGGAGGTTCGAATGGTCTCGACAGTTGCTTGTTGCAAGAGGAGGTGCTGTCAACATGCTGATTGGGATGCTATTGAAGAGGAGAAAGCAAGATACAAGACATTGTCCTGGAAGGCAGCTCGCAATTTTGTGTATGAGGCATTACGGTCATCTGTTGATGCTTCAGAACATCAGGTGGGGGGCATGGTCTTCCAGAGGGGTTTGGTCTGCAAGAAGGCATGGAGAATCATTTATGGAGTCCCTCGAACCACATTCTACACAATCAAAACTGAGTTCGAGGAACAAAGGGTTCAATAGGCAGTCCATGGGAACGACGGTACGCACAAAACCAGGGGTCATGTTGTATATGGAGAGGGAATCTTCAAGAGGTTTGTCGAGACATGTAGCGAGCAGCAACCACATAAAACCCGCCTCTTGGAAGATGGAACACGAGACACCCAACGAGTTCTCCCTTCCATGTATACCAAGGGGGCCATATTGGAAGATGTGAATCGGGAACTCCAGAGTAATGGCTACAGGAAGCTGAGCCAATCTAGATTTAGTAGATTGTGGAGCAACAGGTTCAAGGATGTGAGTATAGGAAAGTACTCCAGCTTTTCAAAGTGTGACGAGTGCACTGCTATCAAAATGGCTTTGTCGAAGAATTCTTGCAGCGCTCAAGAGCGAGAGACGTTGGTTAGAAGGCGGCTCGACCACAACATCGAGCAGAGAAGCTGCAGGACTGCATATTATCATAACAGGATTCTCTCCATGGAGAGACCTGACTCTTACCTCTGCATCATCCACGACAAAATGGACCAGAAAAAGACGTGCTTACCTCGACTCAATCCTGCCCCCAAGGCAATCTCTTCATCCATGCAGCTGCCTGTGTCTCTGTTTGGCATAATCGCTCATGGGCATGGTGCCCAGAACTATGGGAACTTCTTTGTACCTCTATGTGCAAACATGATGATTGCGTCCCTAGCAAAACACTTAAGGTCTCTGCAAAGTGCGCAGACTGAGCTGAACGGCCAACCCTTGCATAAGGCCCTTGTCAATCGAACCCCATACAGGGTTCAGCTGGAGGAGGAGCAAAGGCTTGCAGTATCGCGTGGGGCCCCATGCCATCCCAGTGAATATGTTGGCCGTCAGATTGTAGGGTTATCACGTGAGGCCTCATGCCATTCCGACGAGGCTGGTCGCCCGGTGAATGCACAGCCTCATCCAAACGAAGCAGAATCTCAAGGAAGTTCTTGCGGCCGATGTGGCCTTCCACCCTATCTTCTGCTCCAAACAGACAATGCTGGCAGTGAGAACAAAAACATGTACGTCTTCGCGTACTTGGCGATGCTTGTTGCCAAAGGCATATTTGAAACGGTTACACTTGGCTTTCTCATGGTTGGGCACACTCATGAAGACGTCGATGCCATGTTCAGTCACCTGGCAGAGTCCCTCCGGCGATCCAATGTCCTCACCCTCCCACAACTCTACGATGAATTCCAAAATTGCATCAAAGGCACTGTTGAAGCTGCACTTCTGACAGAGGTTCCAGACTTTAAGGGGTTTGTAAGAGGCTACATCAAGGACGGATCCGAAACGCTGATTGGCCACTCCAAGCCTCTTCAATTTCATTTCAGCATGCGTGACAGTGCTCCAATGATGAGGTACAAGATGAGAGAATGGGACACAGTGTGGCTGCCAGTGGACGGCATTGAACTCTTCAAGAGAGATCCCATAACTGGGGAACCTATGATTCCTCAGGGTTCCCCACGGCCGATGCACCCGGATGGACTCAAAGACCAGGAAAGTATAGTGGCCGGGATTAGACAGCATATTGCCTTCTGGAAGAGGGGGTTGGTGTTTGGTGGAGAATCCTATTTTCAGAGGTGCAAGCCTTTGATCGAATACTGGGAGAAGATTATATCTGCTATCCAAAATGGGCCGGTTGTATATGAAGAATTGGAAGAGTCCTTTTGGCCAGAACCCAGAGCACCAGATAGTAGTGGAACAATGTCCTCTGGAAATGCAGTGACAGATAACGATGTTGAGGATCATTATTGTGAGCCGAGGAACAAGAAGCCGGATTCAGCATTCAATCCAGTACAGGTCTACAAAGGAATGGTCGTGCTTGTCAGACCCAGTAATAAAAAACAAATGATATGGGTGGGGCACTGCATCACTGATGCAGAGGAGGACGCGGAAACTAACTCCTTCAATGTAACTGTGGAGTGGTTCAAGCCAAGTTCCGGATATACGAAGGATTGCCTAGAAAAGAGATGGGTGCTGAATCCAAGGGATCTCAGCATGAGCATATCGGTGGATAATGTTGTGCATGGTTTGATGCGGAAGCAGAGTGCCACCATCACCTTGCCAGACCATGCAAGAGATGCAGCAAGAGCATTCATAACCCGGGTTCAAGGTGAGATTCATTAATATTCCTTTACTAAGTTTCTAATATATTTTATTTCAAGGTGAGCAATCCGAATCTGAATCAGAGGAGGCGTGATGGCATGTGGCCTTACGCCATTCCTAGGTGAGATGATACAAATAACAAGTATAAATTCTTAGTTGTTCTAGCAAATCTTACTTAAAGTTCAAGGTGAACAAGCCGAATATGAATTCATCGGATTGTTATAACAAATTGCGAGGTGATGGCATGAGGCGATACGCCATTTGAGAGTGGTAGCCATTCCTATATGAGGTGAGTGAAATATTTATTAGAAATACCTCATTCAATTGTGCACTTCTAAGTCTTGGTCCACTTAGTACTGTTTGCATGTTTCTATTTTAATTCTTTCTCTAAAATGTTATTTAGCATGTGGCTTCATGCCATTGCTCTCCACAATCATGCATTGAATTTTTCTATCCTTGCATAATACTTCTCCATATATATAGCATGTGCGCACATGTGATATGGTTCATTAGGCCTGATATAGTGTGTGAGGTAAAACAAAGATGATGTGACATATGCATTTACCAATCACACGTGTATAAATCTAATAATATGGCGTGTGGCCCATATTAATGGCACATAAACCCATATTGTGGGCTTACGTGCTTTATGTACCATCATTCCCTTGCAGCGTGTGTGTTGGTTTCCTTTTATAACACAACGAACTCCATATTTTAGGGTGAAGAGTGTTCTCATGGCAAGCACAAAATTTGTAAGTGAGGCAGAAAAGGAGACGGAGAAGGAGATAGGTGAAGATGTAGAATATATAAGTCTTCCAAACTTCCCGTACTATACTCCAGGTGATCATTTTTCTGAACAAACGGCAACATTAACAACTATCGAGAACGCCCCAGTAACGTCAGAGACAACAATCCAAAGCAAAACAACTGACCCGGAGAAGGATGATAGTACCGCTGAGAGTACCAAAAAGGAGGTGTCCACTAGCGCTTAGGCTTATAATGGCGTGTGCCCTCATGCCATTTACTTGATCACCAAATACCTTTTTCCCTTTGCACTAGTATATCTTAATACCGGTCTGAGAAATAGAATGGCATGTGCCCTCAGGCCTTTTACTAAATCACCTTTGAAAGAAATGCAAGCCTCTATGTCGTAAAAAAAAGGTACTAGAGAAATTCCTTAATAATATGAATGTTATTTAGTTTCATGAAAATACACTAAGGGTCAAATGAGTTAAATGACTTCTCCAGACTAGCAATGCCTCTTGCTACACCTTCACAATTAGATTCATTAGAAAAAGATAACATTGAATAATATCTAAATGTTCTCACCATTAAGTTATATATCTGGCTAATAGGAATGACGTTCATCTTGGAAAGCTCACCATACGCTCAATGAACAAACAAATAGTGTGTGCGCGCATGCCATCGCTCTTCTTTAGCTTCAAATTCGGCTTGTTCACCTTGACAATGAGATTTATTATACAACCAGATGGACTCAGTCTGGACACAAAGCCACCGCGCTAGTCACCATGCCCCAGATATGTCTAGCCCCTGGACAAAAAACATATAATTTCACGTCATTTTCAAATACTTGAAAATTTGTACCTAGTCCCATTTTACTGAATAAATCCCACTTTAACGAAATAAAGCTTCAAATATGTTACGTTCGTTTAGCTTTCGCTTCGGCCATTACCGCGTGGCACCCTTTCGCCTCCACTTTGGGGCCTAGGGATTTTGTGTCTCATATAGCCTTCCCCAATGTCTCTTTTCCGGTCCCCACCAAGTCCTTTTCTGTCCATGGCCATGTTCGCCAATACTGCCACTGGATCAAGGCCCACAGACCCAACCACCAAGTCCCACTGTCCACTGGGACTTCCTCATTGTGTGACCGTATCCTTGGTCGCCACCCCAGAGGACAACTCCTCATATTTTCCATAGTTTTGAACTTTGGGATAACATTTCGGAACACTGTGGCCCTACGTGAGCCTCCTTGCCTTCCACCTTTGGGTGTTCTAGCCATGGGCTTATAGAGAGGTTCTGTTGAGCCATGCTAGGTATCTAAGTAGGTAGTGCCACCCACACTTTGACTGTGAGCATCGACCATTTGATCTCCTAGGGGAACTAGAGTTGGCTCTTGAACACTTCACCAAGCTCCCTGCTTGTTGGTCCGTATTCACTCTAGTCTTGGACTTCCCAATACTCAGCTCATCACCCAACTCCTGGGCACAGCCTTTCTGAGCCAAACTGGCTCCACTGGGATCTAACCCCCACAATGTCCCTACTATATTTTTGGAACCCTTTGCAGCCCCCACCCCCCGGGGGACAATCGCTTTGGGCTTTCACCCAATAACTTGTATTAGTATTCAGACTCAGACTCAGACTCAAACTCGGACTCGGACTCGGTCTTGGTCCCGGTTTCAGACTCAAACTTGGTCTCGGTCTCAGTCTTGGTCTCAGTTCCATCTCGGACTCCAATCTTGGACTCCATCTCAGACTCCATCTTAGGTCCATCTCTGACTCCATCTCGGGTCCATCTCAGACTCCATCTCGGGTCCATCTCGGACTCCATCTCGAACTCCATCTCGGGTCCATCTCGGACTCCAACTCGGACTCCATCTCGGGTCCATCTCGGACTCCATCTTGGACTCCTCCACATATCATGTGTTGGTCCTCTTGTGTCCCTTTTCTATAGATTCACTTACTGCTTGCTTTGTGCTTGTTGTTCGAGCACTTCGTTGGGAGTTTTACTCCCACTTTCGACCTTTCAAGTCGGAGCTTTTAGTCGAAACATGTTACACTTGTTTGGCTTTCACTTCAGCCACTACCACATGGCACCCTTTCGGCTCCACTTTGGGGCCTAGGGATTTTGTATCTCATAACTTGCTTCGGGATGCCGGAGGTAAACACCGTGGCCTAATGGCCTGATATGGGTACCTTTACCCCCCCACTTCCATCCCGAAGGGAAGGCCCAAGCCCCTAGGAAGGGCGAGAACCAATGAGCTGCAAGGTACACAAGTGGGGCACCACTCCACATGAGCCAAGAGCATCACAGTCGATTTCCCTTCCAGAAGTGGGAGCTGCTCTTGAGCACTTCCTTGGGTGGCCACTCTGACACCACCCGAGTCCATGTTCACTCCCACCCAAGGCCCTTTGGCCCCAGTCTCAACCTCAAGTCAGATCGGAAGCACAACTAAAGAGTTCCTTCAAGACTGCTTCCGGAACCTCACCATCCCTACTATAATTTTGGAACCCCCTGCAGCCCCTCCCCCCTCCCCCCTCCCCCCCTTGCTAGGAGACACACGCTTTGGACTTTCACCCCACCACCTGTATTAGTATTCGGACTCGGTCTCGGACTCAATATCGGACTTGATCTCGGACTTCACTTCAAACTTGGTCTCAGACTCACTCTCAGACCTGATCTTAGACTTTGTCTTGGACTCGATCTCGGACTCAGTCTCGGACTCCGTCTCGAACTCCGTCTCAGACTCAGTCTCGAACTCGGTCTCAGAGTCGGACTCAGTCTCAAACTCGTTCTCAGAGTCAGACTCAGTCTTGAACTCGGTCTCAGAGTCAGATGCAGTCTCAAACTCTGTCTCAGAGTTGGACTCAGTCTTGAACTCAGTCTCAAACTCGGTCTTAGAGTTGGTCTCGGACTCGATCTGGGACTCGGTCTCATCCAATGAACTCTTTATCATTTTGGTCATGCTTTCGAGGATCCTTTATCCTTTGACACCTCAGGGAGTTGGTTTCTTTGGTCCCTAGCTCAAAGTTTCTCATTACATGAGAAACTTTGGTAGAGAGTCGTTCGCATCATCTACTAGCCCTCCGAGGGAAGCTCGGAGGTAGCTTTGTTAAAATCCTTATTGACACGGGTGATTCGGATAATTTAGTGGCTGCAGATATACTCCGGCAAGCCGGACTAACGGTGTAGCGGTTGGGTGAACTAAGGACTATAAAGTTTGTTCAAGGTAGCCAAAGCACCGATAAGGTACTTCGACAAGCGAGAGTCGAAGTGGGGATATAGAAAGTAGACATGAATTTCACCGTGTTGGACATGGCGGGATTTAACGTGATCTTTGGAATGGATTGGTTCAATCGGTTCATGGTAGCTCTGCATGGCCAAAGTAGGAACCTTGTGGTACTAGCAAATGCCCAAGGAAGAAAATCTAGGGTGGAGGCCCAAGATCTAAAGGTAGGGCAATGCAAGGCCAAAGATTCGTGCCTAAACCTGGTGTCCACAAGAGGACAACTCACTAAAGGAACCAAGGTAGCATTTTTTTGCTTGCTCTCGGTGAAGAGTGACAAAAAGACGGGAACGGAAGAAGTACCTTTAGTGATCCAGCGGGTGTTCGATCAATTCCAGGATACCATCCCAGAGGAGCTACTAGCGCGATTGCCCCCCGCACAACTAATAGAACATAAGATTGAGCTAGTCAAGGGTGTTGAGGCGGTGGTTTGTCCCCCCTATCGTCTGAACAAAAAAGAACTTGAGGAGCTCAAACGCCAATTAGAAGAGTTGGTGGATAAAGGGTGTGTTAGGTTAAGCAAATCACCGTATGGGGCACCAATGTTATTTGTGAAAAAGAAAGATGGATCTATGCGTATGTGCATAGACTACTGGTTGCTCAACAAGTATACAAATAAGAACAAGTACCCTTTACCAAGGATTGAGGACCGGTTCGATAAGTTGGGAAAGGCAAAATACTTCTCGAGGTTTGACCTAAGGTCAGGATAGTACCAGATCAGGGTAGCAGAGGAAGATGTCGAGAAGACAACCTGTAGGACAAAGTATGGGAGCTTTGAGTTTCTGGTGATGCCTGTAAGGAACCAACTCGCTGAGGTGTTGTAGGCTAAAGGAGCCCCGAAAGCATGACCAAAATGATAAAGAGTTCATCAGATGGCACCGAGTCTAAGATCGAGTCCAAAACCGACTCTAAGATCGAGCTTGAGATAGAGTCTGGAATCGAGTCCGAGGCCAACTCGAAGACTGAGTTCAAGACCGAGTTCGAGACAGAGTCCGAAATCTGAAATCAGGTCCGAGACCGAGTCCGAGGTCGAGTCCGAGGTCGGGTCCGAGATCGGGTCCGAGATCGAGTCCGAGATTGAGTCCGAGACCGAATCCGAAGTCAGATCCGAGATCGAGTCCAAGATCGAGCCAAAGACTAAGTCCAAGTATTAATACAGGTCAAGGGGTGAAAGCCTAAAGTGTGCGTCTCCCAGGGGGGGGGGGGGCTGCAGGGGGTTCCAAAAGTATAGTAGGGATAGTGAGGTCCAGGAACCAGTTTTGAAGGAACTCTCCAGTGGGGCTTTCAAACTGACTTGAGGTTGGGACTGGGACCGAGGGGCCTTGGGTGGGAGTGAGCATGGACTTGGTTGGTGCCGAAGGGGCCATCCAAGGAAGTGCTCAAGAGTAGCTCCCACTCTCGAAAGGGAAACCGACTGCGGTGCTCGTGGCTCATGTGGAGTGGTGCCCCTACCATGTGGCTCATTGGTCCTCGCCCTTCCTAGGGGCTTGGACCTTCCCTTCGGGATGGAAGTGGGGGGGTAGAGGTACCCATACCAGGCCGTTAGGCCACAGTGTTTCGCCCTGGCGTCCCGAAGCAAGTGTTGCATCCGAGACTTGGGATTTAGAGAGTCCCATGATCAAGTCTTGTGGTACCAAGGGATGTTAGGAACCTGGAAGCTTGGTATACTTGGCTACTTGTGCTTGTGGGGAGTGTAGCCGAACCTTAAGTCCAGTCTAACTCGGGAGGGGGATTGGGAGAGATTTGGGAATCTGTGGACGGATGGCTAACACTCTGTTGCTCGTGCAGTGAGTAGCTGAAACCAAATAGGACCAAGTAGGAGCTGGTACCATAAGCGGGAACCTTGGTGAGGGAACTTAGTAGAAGGCAAGGCAGTGTTGGTCGGATAGACGAGGTAAACTGGCAAATTGGAAAGGAAAAATTTGTGGCTTACAATGCCCTTGGGGCTATGCAATGCACCAGCAACGTTTTTGGCGTTGATGAACCACATCTTTGTACCCTATCTTGGTAGATAATGCCAAGTCATGGTGGAGAATGACGAAGGCTACAGAAGGACCGGTGGCCACTTGGGACATGATGAAGGCGAGGATCCGCGCAACATATGTTCCTCTGAATGCCACTCTGTATCTAAGAGATAAGCTGAGTAGGCTGAAGTAGACTTGAACCATCCAGGAGTATGTGAATGGGTTCATGGCAAAGAGGATACTTGTCACAGACATAGGGGATATGGATGCGTTCCATGCCTTTATATAAGGTTTGCAAACCTGGGCTCGCGGTGAGGTGATGTGCTGGAACCCGACCAACTACAACGAAGCGTTGGATTTGGCCATCAAGGTGCATTTCAATGATAACCTATGAAAGGGGAACGCGACAAGGTCAGGGTCCACATTTAGCAAAGGGGCCAAATCAAGAAGAACATATAGCAAAGGGAAATTTAAGAAGAGTTTCTCTAAGAATGAGTCCTCAGGGTTCCGGAAGGGCAAATTTGGTGGCCAGCGAGCAAGTACGTGGGGGAGTCAAGCAAAAAGAGACAAACCTACGGATAAGAAGGTCAAGTCATTTAGCAGCGTGGGAAACAACGTATGCTACAACTGCAGTGAAGCGGGACACTTTTCAAGGGAATGTCCCTACCCGAAGAAGGCTAGAGCCAATATAGCCATTAAGTCGGGTGAAGTCCAAATTGAGGTATGTGATCCAGCCCCTAGGTCAAAGTTACTCATTACACGAGCAACTTTGGTAGAGAGTCGTTCACAACATCTACTAGCCCTCCGAGGGAAGCTCCGGGGTAGCTTTGTTAAGATCCTTATTGATACGGGTGCTTCGGATAATTTTGTGGCTACAGACATAGTCCGACAAGCCGGACTAACGGTGCAGCGGCTGGGCAAACCAAGGACTATAGAGTTTGTTCAAGGTAGCCAAAGCACCGATGAGGTACTTCAACAAACGAGAGTCGAAGTAGGGACTTGGAAAGTAGATATGAACTTCACCGTATTGGACATGGCGGGATTTGACATGATCTTCGGGATGGATTGGTTCAATCGGTTTGTGGTAGCCCTACATGGACAAGGTAGGAACCTTGTGGTACTGGCGAATGCCCAAGGAAGAAGATCCAGGGTGGAGACCCAAGATCTAAAGGTAGGGCAATGCAAGGCCAAAGATTCATACTTAAACCTGGTGTCCACAAGAGAACAACTCACTAAAGGCACCAAGGCTGCATTTTTGTGCTTACTCTCGGTGAGAAGTGACAAAAAGACTAGAACGGAAGAAGTACCTTTAGTGATCCAGCGGGTGTTGGACCAATTCTAGGACACCATGCCAGAGTAGCTACCGGCGGGATTGCCCCCGCACGACCATTAGAACATAAGATTGAGCTAGTTGAGGGTGCTGAGGCGGTGGTTTGTCCCCCCTATCGTTTGAACGAAAAAGAACTTATGGAGCTCAAGCACCAACTAGAGGAGTTGGTGGACAAAGGGTATGTTAGGTTGAGCAAGTCGCCATATGGGGCGCCGGTGCTATTTGTGAAAAAGAAAGATGGATCTATGCGCATGTGCATAGACTACCGGTTGCTTAACAAATATACAAAGAAAAAAAAGTACCCTTTGCCAAGGATTGAGGACCTATTCAATAGGTTGGGAAAGGCAAAATACTTCTCGAGGATTGACCTAAGGTTAGGATACTACCAGATCAAGGTAGCAGAGGAAGATGTCGAGAAGACAACCTGTCGAATGAGGTATGGGAGCTTCGAGTTTCTGGTGATGCCCTTTGGGCTATACAATGCGCCAGCAATGTTTTCGGCGTTGATGAACCATATCTTTTTACCCTATTTGGATAACTTTGTGGTCATCTATATTGACGACATCCTAATCTATAACGAAACGCTAGAAGAGCATGCCAAACACTTGACAAAAGTGTTTGAGAAACTAAGAGAACACCAGCTGTATGCTAAAGAGAGCAAATGTGACATTTCTCAACAAGAGGTAAAGTTTCTCGGGCATGTGGTGGGCAAGAACGGGCTCAAGGTGGACCTGAAGAAGGTCCGAGCGATCCAGGATTGGGAGCGACCATTGAATGTACACGAGTTAAGGGCATTCTTGGGGCTATGCAATTACTATCAAAAATTTATCAAACACTATTCGAGAGTAGCCCTGCCCTTAACGGACCAAACGCGAAAAGAGAAGATGGTATGGACAGCAGAATGTGAGGCGGCATTCGTCCACCTCAAGGGGAAGTTGAGGAAGGCTCCCGTGCTGGCATTACCAGACTTTGGTAAGGACTTTGAGGTAGAAACAGATGCTTCAGACTTTGCGTTGGGCGCAGTTTTGAAGCAAGACAACCATCCAGTAGCGTTCTTCTCGAAGAAGTTGGACAAGGCTCAATGGAAGTGGCTTGCCCATCAGAAGGAATTGTTTGTAGTGGTCAAGGCACTCAAGGAGTGGCGACACTACCTTGGGAGACACTTCAAGGTTTACACAAACAATGTGGCAACAAAACACTTCTTGTCACAGCCTGACCTGAGGGGAAAACAAGGTCGGTGGGCCAATGCCTTAGCCGAGTTTGATTGCGAGATTCTGTACAAGCCTGGGAAGAGCAACATCGTGGCAAATGCGCTAAGTCGAAAAGCGAGTTTGAAGTTGACTATATCCAGTGCGACAGCAACCTTTTGGGATGATGTGCGGACCGCATACGAAAACGATGGTCTAGCACAAGAAGTGTTGCTGAGGAATCTAGAGGCACGGGAAGCTCACCAGAGAGTTGAGCTGCCAACGGAAGAGAAAACGGGCTATGCAGAACGCAATGGACTCATCTATTACAAGCAAACGAGGGTGTATGTTCCAGAAGGGGAACTAAGGAAGGTAGCCTTAGAAGAGTGTCATGATGGACCTCTTGCGGTTCACGGCAGAGTGCCCAAGACAATGGGTTTACTCAAGAGGAAGTACCACTGGCCAAATATGGCTAAGGATGTCCAAGACTATGTAAAGACATGTCCAGCATGTCAGCAGGTCAAAGCCGTGACTAAGGTTAGTGGGGGCTTGTTACAAAGCATCCAAATTCCAGATCGTCCGTGGAAATGTCTTACAATGGATTTCATTACGGGAGTTCCCCCAAGCGACGGGTTTGATGCGATATTCGTGGTGGTGGATCGATTTTCGAAGATGGCACATTTCATACCCACCACAACGGAAGTGGATGCGGAAGGTGTGGTGAAGGTGTTTTTCAAACAAGTGGTTCAACTGCGGGGAAAACCAAAAGAGATTATTTCAGATCGAGATAAGATCTTCACTAGTAGGTTCTGGAGAACTCTTCTGGAACAGTATCTCACCAAGTTGAAATTCAACACAACCTATCACCCACAGATAGGTATTGGGTAATAAATCAAGTTTGATGGCACTAAGATCAAGATAAGATCTTCACCAATAGTGTTAGGCACCAAGTCAGGATAATAGGATAAGGAAAGGGCCCTGCAATCAAGTGATCACCAGTTTAGCCAGTTGGCTTAGGGTGTAAGGGATAGAATCCTAACATTGGTATCGAAGCCTAGTTCGATTCTTGTGGCTGACGAGTGGGGCAGGAATATTCTAAAGGAATATTCAACATGGTGGATCTAGAGGGAGAACCAAGGTTTGGTAGACCCTAAGAGAAGGACCATGGTGACCGGAGGGTGGCCTAAGTATGATCGCGGACGATCATTCCTGACGAGGGGGAGGATTGTTAGGCACCAAGTCAGGATAATAGGATAAGGAAAGGGCCCTGCAATCAAGTGATCACCCCTTTAGCCAGTTGGCTTAGGGTGTAAGGGATAGGATCCTAACAAATAGGTTCTGGAGAACTCTCCTGGAACAATATTGCACCAAGTTGAAATTCAGCACAGCCTATCACCCACAGACAGGTATTGGGTAATAAGTGAAGTTTGATGGCACTAACACTTCTTGACAAACGGACAAACAGAAAGGGTAAATAGGTAGCTGGAGGATTATTTGCGATGCTATGTCTCAGGAGACCAAACCGATTGAGTAAGTCATTTGGGACTTGTGGAAATGTTTTATAACAACTCACCACATTCAAGTATTGGGGTGAATCCATGGGAAGTCATCAATGGGCGAGCTATTCAAGGTCTTGTGGAACTCGGCATGGCTGAGTATCATAGAGAGTTACCTGCAGTGGAGGCATTCACAGCGAAAAGACTCAACATTTGGAATCTAGTGAGGGATTCCTTGGAACGGGCTCAACAAAGGCAAACCAAGTACATGAACCAGAAGCACCGGGATTTAGAGTTCCAAGCTAGGGAGAAGGTGTGGTTGAACACCAAGAACCTTAGGCTACCAAGTGGGATCAGCCGGAAGTTGACCCAAAGGTAAAAATGCATGTATTCCTGTAAATGAATTGATCTTGAGTTCCTTAAGCAGGTTTACAGGGCTTTACGAGATTGAGGCACGAATCGGTAAAGTGGCTTACTGTCTTCGACTTCCTCGAGAGATAGGGAAGATGCACCTAATGTTCCACGTGAATTTACTCAAGCCGTACTTTGAGGATCCACTTTGCAAGGACCAAATAACACCTTTACCTGAGGTTATCCAAGGGGAAGAGGAATACAAAGTTGAGGCCATCCTCAATGCGCGCAAGAGCAAGCGACAAGGATGTGAGGTGAGAGAGTTCCATGTGAAGTGGAAAGGATTTCAACACTGCGAAGCAACATAGGAACCAGAGAAGAACCTAGCAAACGCGCAAGATCTAGTGGAGGAATTTCTGCAAGGCAGAACTCTATGTATTTATGCAAAGTTCAATAAAAGTATCAATTTGTGAAGTTGAGCAATGGCATATATTGGGACCCGAAGGCGCGCCGGAGGTAAGCTAATTAGCATGGGTTAGATAGGTCGACCAGGCGTAGAGAACTACGCCTAACTCCCCACGAGGATGTCGAATCCGTAGACGTATTTTACGGAGGTTGGGTTCAAGTCCCAACCCCCTAGTAAAGCAAAGCTAGGTTCAAGTCCCAACCCCATACTAGGGCGTGGTGGGGTGAGGGGTATAAGGACATCTATATTCCGTTGTCATGGGCTCTTGGCCAGGGAGGCTAACTTAGGCACACCGCTAAGTGGGGGGATGCCCCCGG
>NW_003314336.1:313279-315316 GCF_000143415.4 Selaginella moellendorffii
CCCCCAGGGGGGGGGGGCTGCAGGGGCTTCCCAATTATAGTAGGGATAGTGAGGTCTAGGAATCAATCGTTGAAGGTTTTCTCCAGTGGTGCTTCCAAACTGACTTGAGGTTGAGACTGGGGCCGAGGGGCCTTGGGTGGGAGTGAGCATGGACTCGGGTGGTGCTGGAGGGGCCACCCAAGGAAGTGCTCAAGAGCAGCTCCCACTCCCGAAAGGGAAACCGACTGCGGTGCTCCTAGCTCATGTGGAGTGGTGCCCCACTTGAGTACCTTGTGGCTCATTGGTCCTCACCCATCCTAGGGGCTTGGGCCTTCCCTTCAGGATAGAAGTGGGGGGGTAGAGGTACCCATATCGAGCCGTTAGGCCACGGTGTTTCACCTTGGTGTCCCAAAGCAAGTGTTGCACCCAAGGCTTGGGATTTAGAGAGTCCCATGATCAAGTCTTGTTTTACCAAGGGATGTTATGAACTTGGAGGTTTGGTGTGCTTGGCTACTTGTGCCTACGGGGAGTGTAGCTGAACCTTAAGTACAGTCTAACCCAGAGAGAGGGATTGGGAGAGATTTGGGAATTCATGGATGGATGGCTAATGCTCCGTTGCTCGTGCAGTGAGTAGCTGAAACCAAGTAGGACCAAGTAGCAGCTGGTACAATAGGCGAGAACCTTGGTGAGGGAACTTAGCAAAAGCCAAGGCAGTGTTGGTCGGATAGTCAAGATAAGCTGGTAAATTGGAAAAGAAAAATTTATGGCTTACATTCCTTAGGTGGCCCCTCTGGCACCACCCGAGTCCATGCTCACTCCCACCCAAAGCCCTTTGGCCCCAATCTCAACCTCAAGTCAGTTTGGAAGCACCATTAGAGGCTTCCTTCAAGATTAGTTTTTGGACCTCACTATCCCTATGTCGCGCATGTGACTTCGGGTATCGAAAGTTACCTGTCGACTAGTCCTTACGGACACTCTTACCTTACTGCCACGATGGCAGGAGGTCGGTACTGCTGGTTCCCTTTATTGGCCCCTCTTGTTCAAGTGTTAGTAAACTGGACTTTGCATCTGTACTTGGCCGGATGAGCATAAGGAAGGAATTCCTAAGTGTCTATTTAGCTGAGCATACTTGGCCCGGCTTGTTAGTTCTCTTTTGCTCTGTCTTGCACTGGCTTGACAAGAACCCTCGCGTATTGAGATTGGTCCCTCAATATCGCTACATGATAGCTTACCGTGTCTGCCAAACACCCTCGCTATCATGCCCTTTGTGTTAGTCTCATTTCGGTCCCAAATGCTATTTGTGGAAAGTGTCCAGATTTGCTCATTTGGCATATCTACGGAATGTAGAGATCGTCCTGAACACAATGGTGTTCGTCCCATGTCCAAATTCGCAATCTAAGGACATTCCATATTTAGTAAGTTTCGAGCTTGTCCCAGAGACTAACTCCTAATACTAAGGGAGGCTTGGGGTGAAAGCCCAAAGCGTGTGTTCCTCAAGGGGGGGGGGCTGTGGGGGGTTCCAAATGTATAGTAGGGATAGTGGGTAGGTCGGGCATGGCCGACCAACCTGAGGCATAGTCTAGCTCCCGCTTGCGTGCCTGTCCTTGTTCTGCGTCCGGCTTGGGTCTAAGCCCAAGTTCCATTCCATGCTAGTTGGTGGAGTACCCATATCCTCACGTTAGGCCACCGGTATGCCGAAATAGCGCCAGACTCCGTTTGGCTCCATTTTGCGTGCTGGTCCTGGCATTGGGATGCTGGTTACTCTAGGACTGTTCCAAGTCGCTCCGGGCTCCTGTCCCTTCGCTCCTTAGGCTTCATGCTCGGGAGTTGCTCCGTGGTTCGGTTCTGTCACTCCTCGGCTCCATGCTTGGGAGTTTGGCACCGTTCCTTCGTTCAGTGGCCCAAGGCCTTGAACCTCGGGTCCTGTGGACACGTGGCATGGACACGTGGCATGTGACACGTGGCATCTGTCACGTGGCACAAAGAGGGTTTAGGTTCCGCTTCGTGGTGTTATCCTATGGTAAATCACCATAGGATAAAGGGTCAAAACCACGTGCG
>NW_003314336.1:315416-355415 GCF_000143415.4 Selaginella moellendorffii
ATGAGATTAGGCAACTAGTCTCGTTGCATACGCAGAGATGAAAACGATGATCCGAGTGGGTACACGTTTGGTGCAAAGGGTTCACATTCGTTCCTTGGGTATGGTTTTGGTTACCTTTTGTACCATATTCTGTGAGCTTGAGCTTGGGCTCACAAAAGGGATTGAGTTGTTCCGGTTACACGAGTTTACGCTTGGGCTCGTGAGTGAGGCACATTAGCAACTTAAGGTTACACTTTGAGTTGGCAGGATTAATGTTAGCCTCTCAGTGGTTCCATGAGTTGTTCTAGTGGTTCCATGAGTTGTTCCATGTACCGTGGGTAAAAGCAAACCTTCCCTGAGTTTGCTATGAGTGGCAAATAGGCTGGTCCGTAGCTGTTTTGCACGGCACTAGTGGATCCTTTCTAGGCATGATTATAAGTGGATCAATCAAGACTATAGGGATTAGTCTATTGATTCAAGTAGTCATGGCCATGCTCTCTCATAAACTTTTTCTTGGATTGGACTGAAGGCAGTGCGAACGCAAGCTTGAGGTGTAGTCAAAGATGAGACCGAAAAGAGAGTTATCAGGGACGAAGGATCAAACACGTAAATCATCTTCTCTTCTTGGAGAGATGATTTGCAACGAGGTGTTAACTCTTTGCTCATGTTCATATTATGCAATCAAGAGTCCCTACCTTGATGCATGTTGGAAATGATGGTCTTGTAAGTGGTGAGTCATGGGATGGATAACGGTGAAGTGTTATACCATTTTGTCTAGGCTTGCTATTGGAAGACTTGGGTTACAATGCTCAATTCTTTTCCGGGGAACCTAGCTATTGCTCCTTGAGTAGCTTGGTATTGGGTTAAGTTTTGAGTTTGATCGGATAGTGAGTGGCATAAACTTGGCCATGTTGTGAACAAAAGTTAGTGGTGTTGGGTGTTGTAAGTCTCTATCGGTGAAGTGTGGCATCTATGTTGCATTTTGTCGAATTGAGTTGGCACTTGATACTCACATAAACTTTTGAAGTAATGACATTGGCATTGCTCGTGGTGTTGCTCAATTGATGATCAAGTCATTGTGATTTCCATATCATATCCATGTGATAATGAGCAATGTGTTTACGAAGTTGCTTGGTTAAACGATGATCAACCCCAAAGTGGTTGATGGAGAAGCTAGTCTACTTGCAAGAAGTAGCATTGTAGTAGCTTTGACGGGATTCTCGATAGTGGTCCATTATGCTAAGCTTAAGTTGGTACGTTGTTCCTTATTTCCTTGAGTTTGCCCACTAAGGTGTTGGAAAAGGGTTGTAGCATTTAGTTGCTATAGCTCATTAGTTGATCCGTTAACACTTGGAGTAGATTGTTGGATGGAAAAGATGTGTAGTTGGGGCATTGACATCACTAGCACTTGTATTAGTGGAAGTGGCATTGTTACTTCAAGTGATAAGGAATTTTCCTTAGAGCTTGATTTTCCATGTCATTTTTCTTGTTAGTGTTTTAGCTTCACATTGGATCTTGAAAGTGGTTGAAGAAGAGTGTTAGTGCAATGTGAATATCCAAAGATATGGTCTCCATGATCAAGCCTTGGATGATCACTTTGCATTTTTGGCGGATGTCGATGTTGGATGTCGGAAGAATGGGCAAAAAGATGTTCGAAGCTTAAGCATACTATGGATCTCGAAAATTTGTGTTGAGGTGAGCCTATGTGAAGTTGTTAGTAGAAGGAAGTTGGTTGAGTCTTGAAAGTTTGTATTCCTGGACTGAGAGTCATTCTTTTTCTAGGATGGAAATTTTCCACAAATTTCCTTAGACTTTTCCAATAGCTGATCTGTTATCACTTTGTCCGAAAACCATTCTGTTTTCGTAAGCCAGTACAAACTAGTGAAGAGGTTGGAGTTGACTTCGGTTGGCTTAAACCTTAGTATGTAGTTTGTATGATGCGGCCTGAAAGGGATGCTGACTTTTGGGGCTAAGGCAATTGAGTTGGATAGAGTTTGGAGTTAGTGTAGAAAAGTGGCCATCGCACTTTTCTAGAAAGGTGACCCTTGTGCCTTTCTTTTGTAGCGTTATGCTTGGTGGCAGGTTGCACTTTGCATTTTGTTAGACTCTATGAGAGTAGTGAGCTCTCACTGATCTTGACTTGGTCTTGGTGGCCCTGCGCCTTGGCTGAGGATGGTGATGTTCAACTTAGTTGTTTGAGTTTGAGATGTTGGTACCCATACTGTAGCTTTGTCTATGAGGAGGTTGTGTACCAATATGAGTCCATCTCATGGTCTTCGCTTTAGTTTCGGCTAAGTGTTGGTCATGCATAGCTAGCCTCTTCAAGGCATGCTCAGAGCTAGTGGCTAAATGCATTGGTGAGCTTATCGCGGTTGAGTTGGATTCGAGTGGTCATTTAGTTTGTGCTTGTCCATGAACCTTTATCTCGTATTTGGGGTATTACGTTCATGTTGGACAAGTGTGTAACTCAATGGCATGAGTTAGTGTTTGGGTCTTGTGAAAGGCAAGACAAGTGATTGTTGGTTGCTTTGCAACTAGTGATTGCTTGTAGACTTTGTCAAGGGCTTTGGACACTTGCTTCGCTTGATGAAGATTTAGCAGTGATGGGTTTACTTTACCGGATGGTATTGCGGAGGATCGTGTCATTTGACTTACATGGGTTTTTCATGTTGGCATGTCGACTCTACCTCTGTTGGTATCATTTGGTTGCGTTTAGTTCATAGTGTTGGATTTCATTGAGTCTTGGATGTGGTGATGCACTCCTTGAGAAAGTGTTATCTGTACCTGAGTAATGTTGAAGAACTAGTCTCGGATACTGACTAAAGTATCTTCGACTTTGGTTAGCTTGGTTGCAAGAGAGTTTTGAGTGGTGATTCACTCTTGCTTTCTTTTAGCTTTGTTCTGATGTTGATGGCATTGAGGTGATGCCTTGTCATTGATATTATTGATGTTGAGATTCAAGTGAGATGAGATGTCTATCCTTAGGATTGATATTGCGTTTCATTAGTCTCGATGAAAATAGTGTTGATGATTTGGCTATGGCTTTGTGTTATTGGCATTCGTGCATTTGCTAGTTAGCAACTGTGTTGACGTTCAAACAAGCGGAATGGCAAGTTTGAATTAGTTGTGTTCTAGACGAGGTTATTTAGTAGGGGTTGAGCTTTGGCTTTTCCTTGAAAAGTGATTTAGTCATGGACTATGCTAACTCTACAAATGGGAGAGTTAGTGATCGATATTGGAATATTTGAATCCTTATGGGATTTTAGTTGAAATATATTGATCATTGATGATTCTTTTTGTGCTTGTTATGAAGTGAGTTACGTCTTGCTATGGATGGATTCATGGAGGATCATTTGGTGATCACTTGTTGAGCATAGCTTCATTATACTTAGCTTTTGGATTGATGCAGACATGCTCTTCATTAGCTTTGCATTATGAAGTTTAGCTTATAGATGTGTTGAGGAGGATATTGTGGGTTGTACCATGATTTCTTCTTTGGCATTGACGTTAGTCCATGCGAGACTCGTGATCATTATTAGGCAAGACTTGGCTATAGACTTCTTCGAACTTTTGGTTATTTGAGTTTTTGTGCTCATTGTTCCATTTGTTAGAAGTTGTTGGGGAAGGCATTTTGGCTCCTAGCTTCAATGTTGAAGTTAGTATTTGCATATAGCAATCATTGGTGATGATTGACTATCATCTAAGATAGTTGGTTATCCTTGTCAAGGGTTTTGCTTGATTATTGTTGGTATAGAATGATTTGCTGTTCTTCGGGATAGTAGATTCTTTCTTCGATGATGATTATGCATTTCTCTATTGATAGGATGATTGATGATCTTTTATGGTAGTTAGTTGTTCTCTTTGATGGCTTGTGGCTTTTCGCAATATCACATGTTCTTTGTGATTTGCTCTGGATTGGTCTCTTGGGTTTGAGACATCAGTAGGATGTTGCTGACACTTGCTTCGGCAACTTGAGTTCCTTGGTATTGTTGGCTGGGATCTATTCAGATTAGCTTTTGTGATAGTTGGCAGGAATGAGTGTTTGTTGGTCTTACCACATTCATTCTCTTCTATTGATTGTTGCTCAAGTTAGTTTTGATAGATTTGGATGTTATTTCCTTTGGGTGATACATTCGCGAGCATTTTGCTTATCAGTCAATGATACTTTTGTGTTCTTTGAGTTGTCTTTCGTAAGTTGTTTGGTATTCTATCTGCAATCTTTAATAGTTAAACTTTATCATTGAGTTTACTTGATGATATACTTGCTATTGAATTTTGTTTGATGGTGAATCCTATGTTTACCAATTATGATGATCTTGGTGGTTCATATACTATAATACTAGTTTATCGGATGATAACTTACTTGGAATACTTTTGTGTTCTAATCTAAGATATACTCACTGATAATTAAGTCTCTCAGATATCATTGTCTCTGACTTTGATAATGTCCATCTATGATCTTTGAGTTTGGGCCAGTAATAGGCAGACTGGCTTCGGCACTTCGTGTGCATGTTGAAATCTCTAGTCATGGGGTAGCTACTGTCGACTGGTCACATAACCCGCCTCTCTGTCGATGTTCCTTATTCTGTTGAAAGGGCGTGACCGTGTAAACAACTCTAACTGCCTGTTTCCAGTAGTCTATCTAAACCTTACCGACGGGTTTGGTTTCTTTGCTCAGGAGGGTTGGGGCCTCTGGCTTCTCTCTCTATGTTCCTGCGGGCAGGGCATATCACACTTTTGTAAGCTGGGTGACTCCCAGAGCAGCAAGGGTGGCTGACTCCATTGGTCATTTCCTTGTCGGCGACGGCCGGAAGGTGTCTGAGCTGGTAGCGCATCCGCGTTAGACAAAGAGGTTGCCCCCTAACTCATTTAAGTTGGTGCATTTCTCACATAGTGTGAGTACCGTGAACTTTTTCTGGAGTTGTTTCCTTGGCGGTATTCTAGACTCGAGTATGCATCGACGAGGACGTCGATCTTCCCAAGGGGGGGAGAGTGTCGCGCATGTGACTTCGGGTATCGAAAGTTACCTGTCGACTAGTCCTTACGGACACTCTTACCTTACTGCCACGATGGCAGGAGGTCGGTACTGCTGGTTCCCTTTATTGGCCCCTCTTGTTCAAGTGTTAGTAAACTGGACTTTGCATCTGTACTTGGCCGGATGAGCATAAGGAAGGAATTCCTAAGTGTCTATTTAGCTGAGCATACTTGGCCCGGCTTGTTAGTTCTCTTTTGCTCTGTCTTGCACTGGCTTGACAAGAACCCTCGCGTATTGAGATTGGTCCCTCAATATCGCTACATGATAGCTTACCGTGTCTGCCAAACACCCTCGCTATCATGCCCTTTGTGTTAGTCTCATTTCGGTCCCAAATGCTATTTGTGGAAAGTGTCCAGATTTGCTCATTTGGCATATCTACGGAATGTAGAGATCGTCCTGAACACAATGGTGTTCGTCCCATGTCCAAATTCGCAATCTAAGGACATTCCATATTTAGTAAGTTTCGAGCTTGTCCCAGAGACTAACTCCTAATACTAAGGGAGGCTTGGGGTGAAAGCCCAAAGCGTGTGTTCCTCAAGGGGGGGGGGCTGTGGGGGGTTCCAAATGTATAGTAGGGATAGTGGGTAGGTCGGGCATGGCCGACCAACCTGAGGCATAGTCTAGCTCCCGCTTGCGTGCCTGTCCTTGTTCTGCGTCCGGCTTGGGTCTAAGCCCAAGTTCCATTCCATGCTAGTTGGTGGAGTACCCATATCCTCACGTTAGGCCACCGGTATGCCGAAATAGCGCCAGACTCCGTTTGGCTCCATTTTGCGTGCTGGTCCTGGCATTGGGATGCTGGTTACTCTAGGACTGTTCCAAGTCGCTCCGGGCTCCTGTCCCTTCGCTCCTTAGGCTTCATGCTCGGGAGTTGCTCCGTGGTTCGGTTCTGTCACTCCTCGGCTCCATGCTTGGGAGTTTGGCACCGTTCCTTCGTTCAGTGGCCCAAGGCCTTGAACCTCGGGTCCTGTGGACACGTGGCATGGACACGTGGCATGTGACACGTGGCATCTGTCACGTGGCACAAAGAGGGTTTAGGTTCCGCTTCGTGGTGTTATCCTATGGTAAATCACCATAGGATAAAGGGTCAAAACCACGTGCGCTACACCCTACTATACTTTTGGAATTCCTTGCAACCCCTCCCCCTCCCAAAAGACACACACTTTGGGCTTTCACCCCACAACCTATATTAGTATTCGGTCTCAGTCTCAGACTCAATCTCAGACTCGATCTCGGACCTAATCTCGGACTCTGTCTCAAACTCAATCTCAGACTCGGTCTGGGACCCGATATCGAATCTTGGACTCGGTCTCGAACTTGGTCTCAGACATAGTCTCGAACTTGGTCTCAGACTCGGTCTCGAACTCGGTCTTAGAGTTGGTCTCAAACTTGATCTCATACTCGGTCTCATCCAATGAACTCCTTATCATTTTGGTCGTGCTTTCAAGGATCCTTTAGCCTTCAACACCTCGATGAGTTTGTTCCTTACATCCCTATGCTGGTGCACCAACTTAAACTTAAAGCATGCTACGGATCATAGCTTAAGAACTTCATTCCTCTTCACTGCCAAGTCCTCTCATTTGACATGCATAGACTCCTCCATACTTGGCCCCATAGGCCACCATTTTTTAAAGTCAACACCTTCAATTAGGGTTTTTGTTCCCTCTGAGTTGCCAATCTCACTTAGCAAGTCACTCCACTAGCAAAATGGTCCATCTCTTTGAACACTCAGGGATTACTTCTCCAACCTTAATAGCCTCGCCTCATAGCAAGTTTCAAGACCATGCTTATGCTGTACCACTCTAATTTTGCACACTCTATGAACCATTTACACTTATCTTTCTAGGTACTAATATATTTAGAATTGTCTTTGGGAAGCTTGAAGGGACTTTATCCTTTAATTTGCTAAAACCTCTCTTTTCGCAAGCTTTTTAATTGCTATATAGTCTAATATGGACAATTCCATACTTTAGACTTTTCATGACATCCCAATTGCTAATAACAACACATTTGGGCACCTACTTTATTCTTCACTTTCAACCTGTATAATTGCCCTTAGTTATGCCCTTTGATTCCTATGGTTTTGTTCTATCTCTATACTACTTGTTTTTTGGCCTTGCGCCTTCCCTTTAATTAGTCTCCTCCCATCTAGGAGGGTAGTTTTACACTTTCTACCATGTCTTAGCAAGTATTCTTAGGGATGGATCTACTCAATAACTTAGAGAGTGGTTCTTCAATCTAGATATGCTCACTATGTAATCCCACACACCAGGATTAACATCGTTACATATGGGCCTCTTTATACCCATTGCTATCTATGCCAAAATCCTTTTTTAGCTTTATCCAATTCAAATAGACAGACTTCTCCCATCTCCGCAACTTTGGATATTGGATAACACCTCCTATCCGTTATTCACTAGGGACTTAGTCTCTTTAGCCTTATTTAATGCCCTCATGATTCCGAACACCACTTCCTAGTGTTTTAAAGTGTTTTGGTATCCCAATAATGACCTTTTTTGACAATGAACATTTCCCTTTACGACATTAACTTATTATATCTCAACATAAGCAATTTATCCTCCGAAGGGGTATATTTAACCTCCTTATCCCAATAAAAAGTCTTAATTAGTTAATTTCTCCAATCCAATCAATTATTTTGCACTTTTTGCTTAGTTGCTTCATAGTTGTTAAGTCCTATAACTCATTGCTGGTGCTTCCACACCTCTATCATTATTTGGGTTGCCCACACTTTAATCGCATGCCTTCCAGCTTAGGCTATGCTATCCTCATTTCCATTGGGATTCTTTTGGCAAGGGGTTTTCTTGAACCCACCAACTTGACCTCAAAGCATCACACCTTGGCACATTTGGTATCTCCACACTATCAGCTCCACAACCCTTTACTTTACGACACTTCCCACTTGTGCCTAAATATTTGCCAAGACCAACACAGTTGCTTCTCATGCTAATTATCCATTAACACTACAGCATAGTGTTCACACACAATTTTGAGCTGAAGTTGCTTTCTTCTTGAAACACCTTTCCTATAACTTTAGTATGGCGCCTTTTGCTATCAATGAGATACACACTTTTCCTATACTTGGATCTTATAATCCTCCCCATCCCCCGTAGGGTACAACAAACCTCAGTCCAAATACTTCCACCAATCCTCTAAAACCATTCCTTGATTCCACTCAAATTATCCAACTTTTTGGACTTTGCTAATTCAATGACTCGTAAGGTCCTAGCCTCTTGGCTATTTTTTGAGGTGTCAGTTCACTAGAATATATCTTCTTGTATTTATGTTCTACTCATAACGACCATGTTTGCAAGTGTTATTTTGACACTTGATTATTTTTTATTCCTTGTGGGCTATCTTTGCCCCTTAGGACTATCCGTTCATATAATGAGAATACCAACTTATCCTCTAAGTACACCCCGAACTCTTTGGGTTTGTTCCAACATTTATAAAAAATAGCCCCAACTACCATTTCAAGGACTTATGTCCTCATCCATATTTAACTTTATACGATCATTAATTCTGGTCTGAAATTCATGAGCACTAGCCTCAACTACATAAGGATAATTTTGAGACTCCTTTATTGTTTTGGAGTTTCTATCTTTCCCGTTATCCTAACTATAGTTGTTTACCATAACTACAATAGCTAGTTTGCTAAGTCAAATGCTCATCTGAATCACATCCTTAATTCTCTAAGAAAAACTTTATACTATTCTCAAGATCCCCAAGTCATTCTATTATTGGCCCTTTTCTATCCACCACCTCGCCTACCAACTCATACATGAATTGTAGGGGAGAGCCATGTCTTCCCAACCTGCTACTCCTCAAGGATAGGCCCACTTCTAGAACCTTTTAACACCAACACAAGTGGTGATATACTTTAGCATTAATAAAAGTTAGACTAAGGAATAGCTCCAATACTAAATTGTAAGCAACTAAATTTTCTATTCTACTTTAGTCACTTAACCACACCTCCAACCACTTAGAGGAGTCTCACACACAACCTCCATAAGTATTAATTTGGACTTGGGGCTTGCTAGCCCTGAGAATGGCATCTATGCCACTTAACTTTTGCACTTAGTCGAGGTGCTCCACATGTCCGATCCCATAACTGACACTAAAAGGTACTATCGATATACCAGCCCATTTGTTAAGGCCATGCCCATTTACCTTTATCACATCGGTGATCCAACACCACTTACATCACTGTCCCGTCTCTCAAAGACTGGGCCATTTGTCTAGGAGTGATCATCTCAAATTTACTCCTTAGCATTCTTAGGATACTTGCAAACATGGGGAATAGCCTTCACCACTATCCCTTTTTCAGTCCCCACCAAGTCCATTTTTATCCATGGCTGTGTTTGCCAACATTACCACTGGGTTAAGTCCTGTAGGCCTAACCACTAAGTCCTAGTATCCTTTGGGACTTCCTCACCATATGACTATATCCTTAGTCACTACAATAGAGGATTACTCTTCTTCCTTTCCACAATTTAGAACTCTAGAACAACATTTTGGAACACCGTAGCCTTACATGAGCCTCATATGTACTCTCTCCACCTTCCGCATTTAGGTGCTCTAGCCATGGGGCCAAAGTGAGGTTCTATTGAGCCATGCTAGGTATCCAAGTAAGTAGTGTCACCCATGCTTAAACTGGGAGCATTGACCATTCGATCTCCCGGGGGAACTAGAGCCGGCTTTTGAACACTTCACCAAGCTACCCCGCTTGTCTGTCCATATTCACTCTAGACTTGGACTTTGACTCCGTCTTGCACTCAGACTTGGAACCATTGGAAAAGTTTAAGAAAATTTGTGGAAAATTTTTTATCCTAGAGAAAGAATGATTCTAAATTTAGGAATACAAACTTTCAAGACTCAACTAACTTCCTCCTACTAACAACTTCACATATGTTCACCTTAACATAAATTCTTATGACCTAACAGTATATTTAAACATTGAACATCATGCCTATATTTCTAACATCCAATATTGACATCTGCAAAATACAAAATGAACATCCATGGCTTGATCAAAAAGATTATATCTTTGGATATCGACATTGCACTAACACTCTTCTTCAACCACCTTTAAAATCTAATGTGAAGACAAAACACTAACAAGAAAAATAACATAAAAAATTATATTCTAAAGAAATTCCTTATCACTCGAAATAACAATACTACTTCCACTAACACAAGTACTAGCAATGTTAATACCTCAACTATACACCTTCTTCATCCAATAAGCTACTCCAAGTGCTAATGGATAAACTAGTAAATGAATGCTACAACTTTCTAATACCTCAATAGGCAAACTTAAGGAACCAACTTAAGCTTAGCATAATAGATCACTATTGAGAACTTAGTTAAGTGACTTCAATGCTACTATTAGAAGTAGACTAACTTCATTATCAACCACTTTGGGGTTGATCATCGTTTGACTAAACAACTTCGTAAACACATTATTCACTATCACATAGATATGATATAAAAATCACAACCACTTGATCATCAATTGAGTAACACCATGAGCAACACCCATGTCACCACTATAAAGATTTATGTGAGTATCAAATGACCACTAAATTTGACAAAATGCAACATAAATACCACACCCTATCAATAGAGATTTACAACATCTAAGACCATTAATTTTTTTTCACAACACAAACAAGCTCATGCCACTCTTTATTTGATCAAAGTCAAAATTAATCCAACACCAAACTACTCAAGGAGCAATAACAAGGCTTCTTAGAAAGAATTGAGCATTATAACCCAAGTTTTCAATAACAAGGTTAGACAAAAATGGTTTAACACTTACCACTACCACCCCATGACTCACCACTTGTAAGACCATCATAACCAATATGCACAAAAATAGGGAGTCTTGATTGCATGATGTGAACACAAGCAATGAGTTAATACCGCATTGCAAATAATCTCTCCAAGAAGAGAAAATGATTTATGTGTTTAATCCTTTGTCCTTGACAACTCTCTTTTCAAACTCTACTTTGACCAAACCTTAAGTGTACTTTTGCACTGCCTTCAGTCTAATCTAAGAAAAGTTTATGAGAGAGTGCAATAATGACTACTTGAATTAATAGATTAATCACTATAGTCTTAATTGATCCATATATAATCATGCCTCAAAAGGATCCACTAGTGCTATGCTAAACAGCTACGGACTAGCCTATTTGCCACTCATAGCAAACCCAAGGAAGGTTTACTTTTACCCACGGTATATGGTTCAACTCATGGTAACAACTAATAGGCTAACATTAATCTTGCCAACTCAAAATGTAACATTGAGTTGCTAATGTGCTTACTCACAAGCCCAAGCGCAAATTCATGCAAATAGAATATCTCAATCCATCCTATGAGCCCAAGTGCAAGCTCACATAATATGGTACAAAAAGGTAACTAAAATCTATACGTAAGGAACAAATACGAAGTCTTAGCACCTAAATATATATTTATTCGGATTATCATTTTTATCTCTGTGTATGCAATGAGACTAGTTGCCCAATCTCATTAGATAGTACTTGCTAAAACTCATCCTTTGATACCAAATGTAAGGCATATGATTTTCACCCTTTATCCTATGGTGATTTATTATAGGTTAACTATGAAGCAAAACATAAACTCTCCATATGCCACATGCTATATGCCACATGCCACATACCATGTGTCCAAAGGACAATAGAGTGAAACTTAAGTTTCAAGACTTTGGGCCACTGAATCAAGAAATAGAGCCAAACTCCTAAGCATGGAACCAAGGAATGAAGGTATTGGAACATGGAATAACTCCCAAGCATATAACCCAAGGAGTGGAGGGACAGGAGCACAGAGGGGCTTGGAATAGTCTTAGAGCATCCAACATCCTAATGCTAAGACTATCATGCAAAATGGAGTTAAATGGAGTCTGGCACTATTTCAACATACTGGTGGCCTAATGCGAGGATTGGGCTTATACCCAAGCTGGATGAAGAACAAGGACATGCAAGTGGGAGCTAAACTATACCTCAGAGTAGTCGGATGCCCGACCTACCCATTATCTCTACTATACATTTGGACCCTCCATAACCCCCCCCCCCCCCCCCCAATTGAGGAACATACACTTTGGGCTTTCACCCTTAGCCACCCTTAGTACCAAGAGTTAGCCTTTGGGACTAACTTGAAACTTACTAAATATGGAATGGCATTAAATTGTAAATTTGGATGTGGGATTAACACTATTGTGTTCAAAATAATCTTTACATTCCATAGATATGCCAAATTAGCAAATCTAGACACTTTCCATAAATAGCAATTAAGACTGAATGGAACTAACACAAGGTGCATGATAACCATTGTGTTTGGCAAACACAGTAAGTTATCATTTGGTGAATATTGAGGGACCAAGCTTAATATTGTGGGGGTTCCTAACACTAGCAAGTGTAGATCAGTAAATAAGTTTCTCTAACCAAGTCAAATATGCTTAACTAATAACACTTAGGAATTCTGTCCTTATGCTCATCTGGTCAAGTGCACACGCAAATATCAATTTCTCAACTAGCTTAGGCGGAAACTGAAAAAGGGACCAACAATATTGACCTTCTGCCATCATGGCAATAAGGAAAGAATGTTTGAAAGGACTAGCTAACAGGTAACTTTCGATATTCATAACATTCACAAAACCTTGCCATATGTCAATCCTTCTTGTATCCCTTTTGAGAGACTCATTCACCAATTGCTTCATGCTTATTCGTCGAGCATTTTATTCGAAGTTCCACTCCTACTCTCAACTTTCCAAATTAGAGCCTTTAGTCCAAACATATTACGTTTATTAAACTTTTGTTTCAACCACTACCATATGGCACCCTTTCTACTCTATTTTGGGGCTTAGGGATTTATGTCTCACAATATTGTGAAGAGACAAAATATCAATAGTCAATTCCCAAATATTAGTTCAGCATACAGATAGCATAACACAAGGATATGGGTATTGCACCAACTAGTTTGGTATGGAACTTGGGCTTAGACCTTAGTCGGATATAAAACAAGGATAGCTACATAAATAAGAGCTAAACTATACCTTAAGTTGGTTGGCCATGCCCAACCTATCCACTATCCCTACTATATATTTGGAACCCCTCCACACTCCCACCTGTAAGCGACTAAATTTTCCATTCAACTTTAGTCACTTAACCACACCTCCAACCACTTGGAGGAGTCTTACTCACAACCTCCATAAGTCCTATTTCAGACTTGGGCTTGCTAGCCCCGAGAATGGCATCCCTGCCACTCAACCTTTGCACTTGATCCAAGTGCTCCACGTGTCCGATCCCATGACCGACACCCCAAGGTATCACCGACATATCAGCCCGTTACGCTAAGGCCATGCCCCTTTACCTTGGTCACACTGGAGGTCTAACACCACCTGCATCACAGTCCCATCTCTCAAGGACTGGGCCATCCGTCCAAGAGTGATCATTCCAGATCCACTCCTTAGCATCCTTAGGATGCCCACAGACATGGGGAATAGCCTTCCCCAATATCCTTTTTCCAGTCTTCACCAAGTCCCTTTCTACCCATGGCCGTGTTCGCCAACATTGCCACTAGATCGAGGCCCACAGGCCCGACCACTAAGTCCCACGGTCCTTTGGGACTTCCTCACCACTCGACTGTATCCTTGGTCACTACACCAGAGGACTATTCCTCTTCCTTTCCACAGTCTGGGCCTTTGGGTCAACATTTCGGAACACCGTGGCCTTACGCGAGCCACCTAGGTACTCTCCCCACCTTCCGCCTTTGGGTGCTCTAGCCATCGGCTTAGAGCGAGGTTCCGTTGAGCCACGCCTGGTATCCAAGTAGGTAGTGCCACCCACACTTGGATTGGGAGCATCGGCCAGTCGATCTCCCGGGGGAACTAGAGCCGGCTCTTGAACACTTCACCAAGCTACCCTGCTTGTCGGTCTGTATTCACTCTAGTCTTGGACTTCCCAGTAGTCAGTTCATCACCCAACACTGGGTATGGCCTTCCTGGGCCAAATTGGCGTTTCCTAGGCCAAACTGGCCTTTCCTGGCCAAAATGGCTCCACTGGGCTCCAACCCCCACACTCTCCCTACTATACTTTTGGAACCCCCTCGCAACCCCCCCCGGGGGACGATCGCTTTGGGCTTTCACCCAACTGCCTGTATTAGTATTCGGACTCGGACTCGGGCTCGAACTCGAACTCGGACTCGGTCTCGGTCCCGATTTTGGACTCGGACTCGGTCTCGGTCTCGGTCTCGGCCTCGGTCTCGGTCTCAGTTCCATCTCGGACTCCATCTCGGACTCCATCTCGGATCCATCTCGGACTCTGTCTCGGACTCCATCTCGGACTCCACTTCGGACCCCAACTCGGGTCCATCTCGGACACTTCCACGTGTCATGTGTTGGTCCTTTTTGGGTCCCTTTTTGGAGCCTTGCTTATTGCTCGCTTCGTGCTCGTTCCTTGAGCACTTTGTTAGGAGTTCCACTCCCGCTCTCGACCTTTTCAAGTCGGAGCTTTTTAGTCCAAACGTGTTACGCTTGTTTGGTTTTTGCTTCGGCCACTACCACGTGGCACCCTTTCGGCTCCACTTTGGGGGTTAGGGATTTGTGTCTCACAACTCCACCACCCATAGATGAAGTTCGATGTCCTCATCGAGCGGTAAACCCTTTTATAAAGTAACACCCACATGTCTTACTGTTTCCATCCTTGGCTGCCGGCCAATATTTGTCTATGGTTTGACACCAAAGGCTCACCATGCCTTGTCCATCCTCTAAGGAGCATAGTCTCTCCAACATAAAAACTCATTCGGGCACCTGGGGTGGTTTGCTCCCTTTTATTGGTTCAGTTCTCGCTAAACCCGTTAGAGACATCATCTCTAACTCAATTCCACTACTCATTCTCGAGTAGTCTTAGATTCTATCGACATAACCTTTGCACTTTGGAACGTTTACTTTTGACTTCTTGAAGTCAATTTCCTAGGTGTCTCCGACACCTTGCATTGCACATATTGTGCAAGTCCACTTCCCTATCCTAGGAAGTCCTCTACTTGAGGGCACCATCCTCCTCTTTTCATTTTTTGCCACCCTTGGCACTACGTTCCCATTATCATCGTTTGTGCTAGGGCTGTGGACAGCCCTATCCTTTGGCTACTTTGCCGCTCCTCACTTGGAGCTTTTACTTTGCCAAATTGGAGCACTTGGGAATCTAACCTTGGAAGTCCACTTCCTTTCCCGCAATCCATTAGCATCAAACACATTAGTGTTCCTTGGCTAACCTCGCCATTTGGATTCCTCCCATTAAATTCCATGGCCCAAACTTGGCCACTAGTCTTTTGATCTTATCCATTGATTGTTGCATCAAACAACAAAAGATCACTACCTCCCTCCTTGAGGTATTCTTTTGGTTCCATGGCAAAGCTCCACTTCGCCAAATCCAGAGGGTGCTCACCCCTAGTAGGTCTCTATAGCAACTTCTGCTATGAGCCCCTTCCACAGCCAAACCTTGTGACCCTCCCATAGGTCATTTTTAGAGACTACTTTCTTGAACTCACAATACTATTGTATCGTCGTAGTTCATTTCCCTTAGGTGTCCTTCCCACTTGGTCACCTTGAACAAGCCCCACCATTATCAACAGTTCAAATCAACGCTTTGAACTAGGAACCTTGTTCCTTAACCTCAAAAAGACTTCATCCTTGTTTGACCATACGATCACCTAGTGATCTAATCTTGATAGCTTAACAGGTTTGCCAATAGGTACTAGGTCTCCTAGACCTTTAACTTGTTGACCATGACCCCGGGGGCATCCCCCACACTTGGCAGTGTGCCCAAGCTAGCCCTTCAGGCCAAGGGTCCATAGCAACTGAGACTGGGTGTCCCCATCTCATTCACCACGTCCTTGGTGCCACTCGCACCAAAGTGTTCAAGTTAAATATGCCGAGCCACACTAAGCAATCTAACCGTGTATCACGACTCCGGAGCATCCCCCGCTTGGCGGTGTGCCCAAGCCAGTCTCCTCACTGAGAGTCCATGACCACCAAAATATGAGTGTCCTCGTATTCCAAACCATCACCACGCCCTAGTGATTTGGGACTCAAACTATAAGCCACAAATTTTTCCTTTCCAATTTGCCAGCTTACCTCGTCTATCCGTCCAATACTGCCTTGGCTTTTACTAAGTTCCCTTGCCAAGGTTCTCACCTATGGTACCAGCTACTACTTGATTTCAGCTACTCACTACGCAAGCAACGGAGTGTTAGCCATCCATCCACGGATTCCCAAATCACTCCCAATCCCCCTCCCCGGGTTAGACTGAACTTAAGGTTCGGCTACACTCCCCGCAAGCACAAGCAGCCAAGCACACCAAGCTTCCAGGTTCCTAACATCCCTTGGTACCACAAGACTTGATCATGGGACCCTCTAAATCCCAAGCCTTGAGTGCAACACTTGCTTCGGGACACCGGGCGAAACACCATGGCCTAACGGCCCGGTATGGGTACCTCTACCCCCCCACTTCCATCCCGAATGAAGGCCCAAGCCCCTAGGAAGGGCGAGGACCAATGAGCCGCATGGTACTCAATTGGGCACCACTCCACATGAGCCGGGAGCACCGCAATCGGTTTCCCTTTCAGGAGTGGGAGTTACTCTTGAGCACTTCCTTGGATGGCCCCTCCGGCACCAACCAAATCCATGCTCACTCCCACCCAAGGCCCTCGGTCCCAGTCTCAACCTCAAGTCGGTTTGGAAGCCCCACTGGAGAGTCCCTTCAAAACTGGTTCCTGGACCTCACCATCCCTACTATACTTTTGGAACCCCCCCCCCCCCCCCCCCCCTGGGAGACGATATATAATATTTTTCTTTATGCTAGAACTATAATGTATCTGAAAATTTATGAAATGTATATATTTAAATTTCAATTGATGATGAATTTAATTTCTTTATATGATCCATGCACTAATTTTGTCTTGACCATATTTATAAATTATTATGTTTTTCATGTATAAAGGCAATGTAAGATAAAGTGTTAGAAAATTTATGATATTACATAAATCTTAGACTATATCTTAGCCAATTGACAACTCAATGTGTTTAATTTCATATATGTTTGTATTAATAATTAATATAAGATTAATGATAAAAAGAAAAATATTTTACACAAGAAATAGCTAGAACTTTTTAGTCCTCTAGTTTAAGTTAGATTATATAATATTTTTATAGACACTATTTTCTTTCTATTCTATATTAAAATAATTTCATGTCTTTTTGCATTATATTTAGAATTTTTAAAATTTAATTTTAGTAAATTTTCTTTAAGTATATAGTATATTTTTATATTTTTATATCACCATCACCTCCATATGGAGAATTAGAACTTGAAAGTATGTTTTGTAGTTTTTGTTCATAATCATTTCTGCTAATAACAGGAAACAACAACGATCCTAAAATGCATAGTTCAGGCCAGTTGAGGAAGAAGTCCTGCACACAACTTGTAGAACAACTTGCAAGAGCACTGCATGACAACAATGTGAGCCTCATTGATACAATGGAAGATAACCAGAAGGAAATTTGTCATCATAATCTAAAGAAGGAAGAATTCATGAAGCATACTCTAATTGTGGATAGCCAAATGGTGAAGAGTGTGCATCAAGTAGCTCAAGCCTTGTTTGCAATTGCTGATTCTTTGGTAAGTCAATTTATTTTCTTATTCATGAACTTCACTTTTGTAGTTTACAGTGTCATTAATTACTATCTCCAAAGCAATGAAAGAGATAATGAACTGATAAAGATGTGATGATTTACCTGATTGACAATTTTAGGCCCAGCATTCCCACCTTGCATTGCCGCTGCCAGTATCCTTGGATTGATTCCATCGATTTAGAAAGAGCAATTCTATTGGAAGGACATGAGCGTTCGTGTAAAGCTGTTTGTATCAGTTGTCTGGCAATAGAAACATGCATGGATCAGAGCTGGATTGAAAGGAAAGAAAGAACTTTGCAAGAGTAAGTACCAAGAATGCCATACTGCGAAATGACAATCTTTGCATATGGTTGATTGAATGCCCTCTCAGCGACCACTGCTCAGGTATTGCCAATAAGCTTGGCAGTGCTGTGGGGATCCGAGATGAGAATTTTCCCAAGGAACAAAGAGAAGAAACTACGTACCAGAAGTAAAGATCACTACATACATTCTACTACCAATATAAACTTCAAGCTTGACTTGTAATTGGCCAAAAACTCTGCTGGTTTCCCAGGTGAAAGTGCGCCAGGCTTGCCTACCACTATCATTGAGCTCACTTCTTTAAGAATGGAGTTTCCAAGAAAATCAAACACATTAAGTCTAGAGTTTCCTGAAAAGAAACCAGACCATAAGAAAACAAGTGAAAAAAGAAAAAGGCATTTGGAAAGCTTCCCAGACGCTATGATATCCAACATGAACTTACAATCTCGAGCAATATGCTCCTTGACCTGTTTATAGTCTTCCTCCAGCTTGTCCATGGCTCCTCCACCCACCAAGTCTTTGAAAGAATTCCCAGGAAAAATCCTGGAGACAAAAGGTGCCACAATTGTGATATGAAAAGCCTTTTCAGCTCTAGCAGTGTCGTCAATAGCCACATAAGCATGTAGACAATGGTAGAGAACCTTCTTGTCACACCTTTCCATCCCCGTTTTAATACACTTCTCCAAGTTTTCTCTCAAGGAGGCATTGGCATTCTGGATCCTCTTTTCTATGGTTTTGATAAATGGCAAGTCCTGTAATGAAATGTTGACAAGAAAGATAAGTGTCACCTTTTCTGAAAAATAGAACTTCACCCAATTCATCTCACTTGCAATTCGCTCCAACAATCAACTCCATGGGTCGTCACCACTGTTGTTGACCGGATCCAGAGCCTTCACTGCCACTCACTAGATTTTCATTGGAAATTCTATTTTTCTTGAGCTCCAGCAAGAGCTTCTTGATCTGCAAGCAAGCTAGGAATCAAAATAAAAGGACTTGCTCCACTCGATCTTACCTTGGAAACCACATGAGAGCTGTCAAGCAGCAACTTGAGAATCTCCTGAAATCATTGACATCCCTGTTGATAAGCTCGACAAGCTCGTTCTTGAGTGCTGCAAGGTGACTGCGCAGCTTGCCATGCAGCGCCTTGAGCGGCATGAAGCTACACAGGCTAGAAATGTGGGTGTTGCAATTAAAACCCTGAAAAATAAAACTTGAGTTTGGCATGCTAAAATAGACAAATTCGTGAGCTTCAAATGGATTTGTTTAAGTCTACTACATAAGTAGTGAGAATGTTTCTAAGCTCTGTAGTAGTGACATGAGGCTCCGGTCACTAGCCTTGTGGTGGATTAATCACTAGCTCAAGCTCAATGTCTATTTCCCCTATGTCACTTGTACTAATAATGAACTTATGCAGAATGCAAACTGTTTTTATAGCAACTGTTAGTTAAGTGATGGTCTCAACTTCAACCAGCTTCCTAAAAATCCTTCAATGACCTTTAAGCAATCTGAAACTTCTGTCACATACCATCCTTGAAGATGACAAGTAAAAATTGAATGTTTCCCTCAATTCAGTTCCATTTGCACTTGGAAACGGTATAACCAACCACGGAAGCTCATAGTATCCTGAGTCTCCAATGATGTACTCCCGAAATTGGTATTGGCTTCTTGAGACTGCTGGTCCATTAAGAATTTCACCTGATTGAGCTCTTCTGTAGAATGAACTCTTCCTCAAAACAGTTATGTCATTGCAACTCCTTAGATCTCCAACTCAAATATTTAGGAACTTTGCTTCATTATCCACGATTGCTTGTATGACAATTGAGTAATCCCTGTCCTTGTTGTAATAATCACTTGCAAAAACATTTCCAGGAAGCTCAACTTTGAAATGCATGTAGTCAATTGCACCACAGCAATTCAGGAAGCCACAAAGACTCTTGAAACCTATTTTTATTGCTGACAAATCTGCTGGCCACATAAGAAATTGTCCTAGATGCTAGAATGTTGTGTCGGAGAACTTCTGACAATACTTCCGGACAGTTGCTTTAGAAACACCGAAATGCTTTGCCAAACTAGCAAAAGAATCACATGAAGTTAATCTCCGTAAAGCAATGGCAACTTGCATACCAACAGGAACATATCTAGATGGAATGTTTATCAAATCTGGAGGTGGTGTTATCTGCATTGACAGAGTAACAAGTTCACAAATTGTCATGAACTACTCAGAAATTCTGAAGAACTCTCTCCACCTTGTTGGATCTTGCATTCCAACCTCATCCACCCAATGACAAAACCAGTGAAGAGACCTTGGTTTGATATAGAAATTTCCCTCTTGAAAAAGGTTTAGTTGCAACCAACTCCCAACTACTACAAAGCACATGTGATGATACACTAGCACTGATTGTTGTTGAAGAGTAGTTTCAAGCTTCTCATCCTCATAATCTTCTTTAAAACACCTTCTAAATCTTCTAACAACCAACTAATCAACTACAACAGTAGTTGTAGCAACCACAAAAACCATAGTTGTTGCCCTATTCATCCCACATGAACCCTAATGATATGGCATTAATCAATGACAAATCAGCATTGACTCACTTGATTTTAGAATATTCTAGAATAATCTGATGTGGATGATAGTTGCATGTACAGTGCCACTGTCACTTTATCACCGTCACCGCACAGAAAATGATGGTGATAGTCATATGTGCAGTGTCTCTAAGGTGCGGGTGATTAGGGGTTTTAGGGGGCCTGAGGGTGGATCAGAGTGATTCGACTCGAGGTCAATACAGAGGTGAGAGGCTTGACCACTTGTGACCTGGTGAGCCTCACCTGGGCTTACTCAATTTTGTCAAGGTGACATTGAATCAAAGTTAACTCTCGGTTTAGGGTAAACGAGTTTGGAAGCAAAACTGACAAATAAAGAGTTTGAATCAAAATCGACTTTCTTTTGGGAATGATGATGTGACTAGCAGAAAGGGGAAAAGAGGCAAGATGCCGAGCTGAGATAAAGTTTGCACCAACTGGCTTTGCATTCACATGCAGGTGAGGGAGAGGGCATTCTTTCTTGGTTGTTGAGTCCTCTGATTTTTGGTTATATTTACTTGATCTGAGTTTGAGACAGAGTCAGTGAGAGAGGCCCGACGCCATGCAGGACGTAACGAAAGCTACTGCTGGCCATATTACATCAGAGCGTGCACCAATGTATTTGGATTTTTGCATCCATCACAAAACAGATGGGGTCTATTTTCTTTTCCGGTTCCGATCCCGACCCGCCCTGTTTAGTCTGCTGGCAAGTCAAGACAGCTTGTCTTTGTTTAATCCTTGATTCCATATTCCCTTACAGCTCTCTGTTGCTGCTGGCTGTTGCTGTTGCTGAACCCTCCCAGGAATTGTGTAAGAGTTTTATAAACCCGGGGGAGATTTAAATGGTTGCTGTTAAATGCCAGGGAGCACTCAGTCTCATGACTCATGATGAACAGGGAGGGTCATTGTAACCAGCACGCTACGTTGACCGCGTCTCGTTCTTCCCTTAGCACGACGCCAAGCCAGAAATGTGGTGCGAGCAAAAAGGAAGATCAATCAAACAAGGCAAGCTTTTCGTGATACCCTTGTTTCACAGTGCGTTGTCTCTCTCAGCGGGTACATCCACTTGACAGGGAAAGAAAGCGAGGAGGAGGAGAAGGTTGGAAAAAAAAAAGAATAAGAAATTTGGTGCTGCCGCTGGCTTTCGAGAATGATGGCAGCGCGATTCCTTTCTTTAAAGTTGATGACACAGCGACGCAACGCAAGGGCTGTTTGTTTGTTTTGAGTTCCAGCGGGAGATCAGGCCCCTGCAAACAGTGGGCAGGGAATCTAATGATTCCCTGACGGGCATCATTTGCCGGTATATTCTCTGGCCAGGAAATATTCTCTCTCCCGCCGTCAGTCAGGTTGAATTGGGCCAAGTTTATGAGCTTGGTTTGGAATATAAAGCGAATGATTGCTTGTGGGCACGCAGTGAATTATGAAACCACCACAGAGCAACAAACTCTCTCTTGCCGATATTTTGTTTGATCCAATGTGTGATGGAGCATGGGGCACGGCATAGAGGGGCCTTTTTTAGGGCTCCACTCCACATTCTTCTTCTCGCCTCTTTCTCGCCCCTTGCGAGCTAAATTCTTGTCAAGGAATTGGCGTGTGAATTTTCCTCCTTGTCCCATAAGATTTTGAGGCAGGTGTTGGCCTGCTGGCCGGCGACGAGCTCTAGTGCCCGCGCAACGCTTCGCCGTCCAGCAGGCCAATACCTCACTCGAGATCTTGTTTCTCTGGAATTGATCGATCGACTGCTTTAAAACACGGGGGAATTAGGGTGCTCTGTTCTGTTTGCGTGATGGTTTTCTAGGGCGCCAGGGGGAGACGATGGGCGCCATCAAGATGAGGAGTGCGTGGTCGTGGTACCAAGGTCAACTGGCGGCCAAGCCCGTGCGCACCCAGATCGTAACGTCGGGCATCTTGTGGGCTGTGGGCGACATGGTGGCGCAGAGCGTGAGCGCCAGCGTGGAGAAGCGGCAGCACAAATCGGTCATCTCGCCTCCGCCGCTTCCCCATGGTTTGCCCAGCGTAAATGCGTCTCTCTCTCTCTCTCTCTCTCTCTCTCTCTCTCACACACACACACACACACACAGCAGGCATTCACAATTATCGCAATCGATCCACAGGTGGAGCCGGGGCCGGGCAAGGACAAGGATGGATTGAATTGGAAGCGGGTGGGAATTTCGAGCATGTTTGGAGTGGGATTCGTCGGTCCAGTGGGTCATTTCTGGTTCGTCTGGAGCTCGGCTATGGCTGTATTGGCTTTCCCATCTTTTTCCTTGTGCAGGTATGAGGGGCTGGAGCATCTCGTCCACAACAAGCTGCGACTGAGGCCCAAGTCGCTGAGATTCCTAGCGACAAAGCTGGCGGCGGACGCGCTCATCTTTGGGCCGATCCATCTTGTGGCGTTTTTCACGTATTCGGGGCTGGCGGCGGGCAAGAGCTGGGAGGTTGTGAGGCAGGAGCTGGGACGAGACTTTATCCCCGCGTTTCTGACCGAAGGAGCGGTGTGGCCCGTGGTCCAGGTGGTGAATTTCCGCTTCGTGCCTGTCCAGCACCAGCTGCTCTACGTGAATTTCTTCTGCCTGCTGGACAGCGCCTTCCTCTCGTGGTTCAAGCACCAGAACGACGCGCCGTGGAAGCGCAAACTCACCGCCTTTGTCACCGGCGCTAGTGATGACCCTTCTTCGTCTAGAGATCACTAGCTAGTGGCCATTCAAGAAAATTCTTTATTCTTTTTCAACGAGAGCCATCAGGATTTCGTTCCCGCTCCCTCTCGCTGTCCATGACACCCCCTGTGGCAATTGCAGCAGCTGACGTGGAAGATAAACGAGATCAATAGAAAGGTGCCCCGACTTGGGCATGGAGCCGGACGAGACCACCTCACTTTCATCAACATGCTTATTGAATTTAACGCCATAGTCTGACTTGGTAGTCGATCACTATCTACAACGCGCTACTCCTGCTGCATTTGTGGATGCTCGGTCACCCGATGGCCTTGAGCAGCCGCTTGATGATCCCTTTGAGAGCAAGCCCGCTGGGAGAGGGAGAGTCTTCGAAGCACGACTTCCCTTGCTCGGCCGCCCGGCTCAGCCGTGGATCCAGAGGAACCCGTCCCAAGAACGGGACCCGCATCTGCCTGGCCATCTCCTGCGCTCCACCGCCACTCACGTAAAACACCTGGGCGCAGGCCAGAGTTGACAGCAGCTCCGGGGCGAGCGTCTCGAGCTTGAGCATCACCTCCCGGGTCACGTCCTCGTCTTCTTGCCCGTCGTCGCTGCTCTTCCTAAACACGAGATCCCTGACCGGGAGCTGCAAGCCGCTCATGTTCTCCACGACCCCGAGCACCGGGATGCCAACCTTTTTGCAAAAGCTTATCTCCTTCCTCACGTCGATTATGGACACCTCCTGTGGGGTGGTGACCACGATCGCCCCCGCAACGTTGGCCACCTTGAGGTACTGGGCGATGGAGATGTGCTCGTCCGACGTCCCGGGGGGCGCGTCCACGACGAGGAAGTCCAAGTCGGCCCAGTACACGTCCTTGAGGAACTGCTTGATGAGGCCGTTCTTCCTGGGGCCTCGCCAGATGACGGCTTCGTCGGGGTCCGGGAGCATGAAGCCGATGGACATGACGCCCAGGTTGTCCTCCACGTACACCGGCGACCAGCCCAGGTTGCTCTGGTGGATCTCCTGGCCCTCCAGTCCCAGCATCTTTGGAATGCTCGGCCCGCATATGTCGATGTCCAGCAGCCCGACTTGCTTGTCCATCCCCGCCAGGGCGAAGGATAGCTGCGCCGCGAACGTGCTCTTGCCCACGCCGCCTTTGCCCGACAGCACCAGGATTACGTGCTTGACGCTGCTCATGCGCTGGCTGATCGCAGCAAGGTCTGGAGCAGCTTGTTGTTAGGCCAGTCCTTGATCTATCTATCTATCAATGGATTACCTGGATCGGGGCCCTTGGGGCCGGTGGCGCACGCCTGCTGGTTGGGGCATCCAGCACAAGCCGCGGATTTTCCAGCCGCCTCCGATTCAGTGCCCGGGCAGTCTGCGAATCGAAAGCGATGAGCAGAGATTGGAGAGCAATCGAAATTACGTACGCTCATTCGCATTGTCGGGAACATCCTCCCCCGCGCCTTCCATCACCGACTCTTTTTCCTTCTTCCCCTAAACCCTAAAAACAGGAAATGGAAAGCCCAGCTTATGAGACTATCCGCCAAATAAATAACTGGCTGCTTGCTCTTCGTTGCCATTACATAGCCGCAGCGCTTCCAACGCCGATGGGCGGTCAAAGCCCAGTGCCATCAACCGCGTCGCTTTGGCTTCCAAATCGGACGATGCCTGAGGAGCCGCCGCTGCTGGAGCCGGAAGCACGCTTGTGCTTGCTGATGGTTTCACTTCGTCTTGATGGAAATGCCTCGGAATGTCTTTCTCTGCCGTTCAAAAGCAAAGATGAAAGAGAAAAAAGTTACACTCGTCGCACCGAGGCAATAGAAAACCAACCTTGAAGAAATGGTACTGCAATCTCACCGCCTCCAACTCTAAGCACGTTATCCTTGAGATCAATGGAGCACTGCATGCGTTGTGAGACTTAACACATTTCCTTTACGAGATTGAACTCTCAACCTGGTGCTTGCGTAGCATGTCAAGGCCAAAGATGAATTCAGGATTAGGCTGGTCCAAAACTGTGAACGAGCAAGGATAGAAATGATCTCCTATCTGCCATCAGAAAGGGATCTCAACTTCGTTTCTTCATCTGGATCTAGAAAGACTTCGAACCTTGAGAGGAGCTACATGAATCCTTCCCACGATTTCCGTTTGACCCACGCCCCTGGCAACACCTACATAGCGCTTGTCCAAGAGTCTCAACAGCCTGTTTGCGAGTTAGAACGCGCCTGTGTAGGCTAGAAATGAATCCATCTCACCCACAGCGTTCTGCACAAGTCCTTGAGATTATGGTCATTTGCGCTCCACTGTCAATAAAAGCCTGCACACATGTCCCAGTGTTCAGTCCCACGGCCAGGAAATTGGTGTAGTTTACTTTCAGGGGAAAGCCATTCACTTCCATGTCCACGTAAAGCATTATCTGCAACAAAGGAGTGTGATTAGACAGACTCCAAACCCAAAAGGTAGACCACTTACGACACTGGCAAATGCTTCGGGGTTGTGCTCCACGGCTGCTTCCCAGTTTTCGTCTATGTTTCTCTAAGGAAAAGAGAAACGAATGAGCTTTCTAGCAGAATTGAAGGTACCTGACGTATACTCTCCTCTATTCTCTTTTGTGCATCTAAATCGAACGGATCGGCATTCATCAGTGCCTGCACTGACAGCGGGAATGAGAGCCTTCAAAGACACCACGGTATCTTACAATCTCCTCTTGCTGACGCCGTTGAAGATCCAGCTTCTGTTGGTGGACCTGCCTGAGAAAGCCCTGGAGCGCCGAGACGTTGTTTGAGTGCACCGCGCCCGCTATGTCTGGGTTTCTCTGCAAGCTGATTTTTTTAGGCCGGGACCACTGGAAGGAGGAGCACACGAACCTCAAACAGGAACTTCATGGCCTGTGGATCCCGCTTCAAGCGGCTCATGAAGGCCGACGGGTTTACAGCGGAGCCATCGGCATTGAGAGCCATCTCATTGCCTCCTCCCGAGCCGCTGGTGCTGCGAAAGTATAAGAACAAAAGTTCCATTCTCTCTCTCTCTCTCTCTGTGATTCAAGCGAAAGAACCTTGTTGGAGGAGGGGCCGCCGCCACAAGCATGAGCAGGTCATTGTCCACGATTCCCGCGGCATTGAGCTTGTGAGAGTTGGGGAGCTCCCTGCCGTGGTGCAATAGCTGCTGCTGGTGGAGCGGAATTTGCGTCTGTAGAGCAGAGCGGGGCATTAGCATCACTCGCTCTTCCTGCGCAGCTGCGCTGGATTGATTTGGATCTAGGTAGAATTACCTCCACTTCCAGTAGCGCCTTGACGTTTTCAACCTGCCAAAGCCCCGCAAATCAGAAGGGCGGAGCTTGAGATAGTGTTACCAGCTCATCGGCATCGACGTCCAGCGACACGAAGCGCTCGTCCGACGTCATGACAGTGATCTTCATTGGATCTCCTAAAGCCCTAACCCTAGATGGCCGGAATATTCGGGTGATATTATTGAGGGAAGGGTGTCCTTAGCACAGGGTGTCCTTGGGCATTATTGTTAAAAGGAGGCCTGCGCATAGCCCGTGTGAGTGTGTGGAGTTTTTGCCTCGTCGAGTGGATGGATAGCCGCCCACAGCCGCCGCCGCCGCCGCCGCTGCCCCCGCCACCCATCGGAGGACCCGTTCTCGGTCTCGGCTGGATGTTCCAATCCCCTCCCCCCGACGATAGGCATAGAGATCGCTGCTGGCCGCACTAGCGCTGCTTGAATCGCACAGGGAAAAGGGGCCAAGATCCAAGCGCCGTCGCCATGGTCGCAGCGGCACAAGCAAGGCGGAGGGTCAGGAGGCGGCGGCGGAGGAGTCAAGCAACAACAGCTGCGGTTGGAGCAGCAACAAGCAAGCATCTGTGGGCATCTGTGGGCTGTGGGCTGGATTTGTAGGAGAGAGTGGGATTCTTGATCCATCATCCGTTCCTCCTTTTTCTTCTTGGGCCCCTCTGGATTGGACCGCATTGGATTGATCAGAGTTCATAGGCGGAGGAGTGTTTGATGTTCCGAGAGATCCCATGGCAGGCGGCAGCAAGCTGTGGGCGAAGTATAGCCCCGGGTCGGTGATTGGGGCGGGCGAGCACAGCAGCGTCTCCATCCTGGTGCGCAAGAGCGATGGCAAGCGATTCGCGTGCAAGTCGACGCGCATTGACGCCAGCAGCAAGAGCTGCTCGGTGACCATGAAGCGCGTCCAGGTGGAGGCCGAGTGCCTGGCCAAGATGAGCAACCACTGCGGCGTCGTCCACTACGAGGAGATGGTGATGGACGCGGACGCCTGGCACCTGATCATGGAGCTGTGCGACTGCAGCCTCGCCGACTGGATCCAGCAGCGAGGCAAGATCCCCGAGGCGGAGGCGGCGCTACTGGTGCGCCACCTCGCCGCCACCCTGGACGACCTCCACTCGGCGGGGATCATGCACCGCGATGTCAAGCCCGACAACATCTTGCTGGTGAGTGCCAAGAACAGCAGCGGCGGCGGCAGTACGACGAGCTGCGCCGCCGCGGCCTCCCTGGTCGTCAAGTACGCCGACTTCGGCATCGCCGAGTACAACTGCGTCTCGTCGGCGGCGGCGGCGCGCAAGCAACTCAAGGACAAAGTTGGCACGCCGCGCTACGTTGCCCCGGAGGTGATGTGCGGGAGCTACTGGCTGCCCGCCGATGTGTGGAGCCTGGGCGTGACGCTCTACCAGATGCTGGCGGGGGCGTCCAAGGTCTTCTCCGACTACTCCACCCTGGGACTCCTCTCCGACCTCAAGGCCTGCGCCGTCACCGCCGACGCCTGCCTCGACTGGGACGGCATCCCCGGTGGCGCCAAGGATCTCATCCAAAAGATGATGGACAAGAATCCATACAAGCGGCCCAAGCCCGCCGACATCCTCGCACACCCTTGGGTCGTAGCAACCGCCGCGCTCGCATTGCCGTCGCGGTAAGCCGCGGTATGCCGCGGTATGCCGCAGGATATCCATTTGCCCTCTCCCGCGGTATCCCGCCCGCCCAGCCAGCTAGCCAAGCCACGTTCGCTCCCCAACTGGGAGCTCGTGGATCCCCTGTTAGGTAGGTAATCAAACGTCAACAACCAACCCATTCTTTTCTTCCTTTCGTCCAAAAAATAACTCTTGGTTGACCGACCATTCCGTCCGCCGCTGTTTGTCTCTGTCGAAAGAGGGATGGATGGATGGATGATTTCCGTCCTCTGTAGCAATAGCACAAGTGGTGCACGTTTAGCAAGCGCGAAAAGCAAGAAAAGCAAGATGGCAAAGACGTGGGAGATAAGAGCTGACTAAGTGGCCTTGTTTCTGTTTCCAGGAGGAGAAGATAGCGATGGATCGTCAGCCCAGCACCAAGTCCTTGAATCTCCGCAGCGCTTTCAACGCCGTATCGAATTTGTCGTCGCTAACAGCGATGACGAAGCGACAATAGTGCTCCAACCCCGTCCACTGGCTGCTGCTCACGCAAACGCCGGTGCTGCACAGCATTGCTTCGCGTATGTTCACGCTGTCCAGCTTAATCTCTTTCGTCGTTTCCCCGCCGATACTTTTGTACGAAAACGTCCTGCCCTCGTAAGCCGATGGACGAGCAACTAGGGAGATCCCTCCCTGAGGCTCCAACACCTCCCATCCACACGCAACCAGCGCCTGAAAACAGAAAACGCTTCAACTACGTAAGAGTCAAGGCGATGAAGACCTTTTACCTCTTTCATCTTCTCAGCCCTCTGCTTGAGGATGAGCTGCTGACTACGAACTCCGTCTGGCAAGTCCCTCGAGGACGATTTGCTGTTCGCCATCGCCAGAAGTTTCTTGATCATGTAGTTGGACGTCATGTGTGGTGTTTTCCTCAAGGGAGCGTCTTTAAACGCATCGGAAAAGATGGAGCTGGTAAAAGTCACAAAGCCGTATTCATGCCCGCCTGACAGCAGTTCCGTAGAGAATCCCCCTAGAAGTGCAACTGCAAACGACTTGTTGCTGCCGCTTGCTCTGCCCACGAAACTCTTCAAGTCCCAGTCCACCCGGCTGCTATCGTACTCGAGCCCGGAAAACGAAGTGTCTATGATAACCCTTGCGCCAGCTTTCTCGCACACCGAGAGGATTGAGATTATCTCCCCGCTGGAATAGAGGACGCCTGTGGGGCTCACTGTCGGACCCGAGATGTAGAGCCACGGCCTTGTAAGATCCCTGATCGTCTCTTCCACTGCATGGGCCGTAAGCTTGAAGCCGTCGCCTTTCTTCGTTTGAATTCTTCTCAGGTCTGCGTCGTAAAACGTGGCAGTCGACAGATACGTCCCGTTGCAGCCCGCAGGAAAGCACAGGGTGCCTTTGTCTTCGACGCAGCCCAGTACCAGATTCGAGAACAAGGATAAACAGCTGTCCCCAAGCACTAGTTCCCCACAATAGTCTGGTCCGAGCAGGCACTTGGCTTTTATAAAATCCAGAATTTCGGGCTTGGGATCGGTTTCTGCTTCGCTCACGTTTTGTCGGCAGAACGCCTCGAAGATTACCGCCTTCACCGCCAGGGGCGTGGGAAGAGCGTTCTCATCAATATCCAGGTGAATGGCATTCGCCGCCAATGACCCCGAGCTACATACTTCAGCCTCGACAATAGCTTTCCTAGTGCAGTCTGCAAAACGGATGAACTTGGAGCTTTCCTCTTGGCGGATTAATCTCTGGAAAACATGTAACATGTAAGGTTTATCCAGCAGTAAGAAAGGAAACTCTCAAACCTGTGAAGTCGTGTGACGCTCTGGCAGATGAAAACTAAGTAACTCGTGCAGGAGACAACCGTAGTAGAACTGGTTCATTACGGCAGTCCGGCCGTCCACAAGCTCCCCAGACAAAGCCAGCGCATGGAGAACATCTTTATTCTCGGATATAAGAAAGGCAACTTCCAAGTCAGCATAGACCTGGAATGGACAAGTGGTGGTGACTGATTTAGCATCCTCCAAGGACAAAGAAGAAAGAAAAGCCTGTACCTTATTTTTCACCAAGCCACTCATGATGGTAGCGTGCGACGGAAGCGCGTGAGCGGCCATGTATTGCAGGACACCATTAGTGCCGGGTGCACTAGACAACTCCACGTAATCCGATATGTCCAGGAAAAGCCGCGCACCGACCTCGGCACACTCGTGCAGCAACTGTTCAAACGCAGTGGAGGTTCTCATTTCAAAGTCCGCGAGGCTGGTGATGACAATCTGAGGCTTCAAGTGCCTGAGTAGCTGAATCACCAGATCTGTGCGATGAGGAGCCTCCACCACGGCGATCTCAGACGAGCTGACTTGATCACTTTGGTGGGGTAACACCGTCAGCCATTTCTTTGGTAACCATCTCGTGAACATCGCGTCAATCAGAGCAAGCTTTGGTTGATAAAGACGGAGAATGTTTTCGATGAGAACAGACCTTGACGGCTGCACAACTACATTCTGCGAACGAGGAAAGACAGAAAATATCAGTAGTGTTCCCAACAGTTGAATCTATCAACTTACAGCGGGGGTCAGAGGTATTCCATGATATATTCGAAAGAAGCCGGCAATTAAGCTGCGAAAATTGGTGCTTCCAACTGGGAGTTCGCAGGGGATATAGGAAAGTCCCTCCAGTGCATTTGCGAGGTATGCAAGGAAAGGAATTTTCTCTTCCGCCACTGATTCTTCTGAGAATGATAAGTCTAATGCGCCTCGTAATTCCTGGATCTTGCTATTCAAAAACTTGAATATGGTCTTTATCTGCGAAGGAAACCTTGTTAGTCACAGGAAAGCCTATTTATCACGAGAACTTAACCTCGTTGGGATGGCGTAGTTCACACTTGTATACAGATAATCCATGAGAGATTTCGCCTCCAGCTCTGGAGTACGCCCATGCTGTGCGCGCACAGATCGGCTCTTCGCTCAACAGCCCCATAAAAAACTCAAAGCGATGGCGGCTGTTCTTCTCTATCTGAACTAGCGCTAAAATGTCTGTATCGGCTGCCTAAGGTAATAAAGTCAGTGAATCAGAAAGGCGGGAATATCGGCTGCTTGCCTGTTTGACTCTTGTTTGCCACAGCTTGGCGATCTTAAAGCCTCTCCTCTCGAACAGGCGCTCGCAGACAGCCTGTCCCGGTCGGCCACCGATATTGAAAATCATAGCACCATTGGGCTTTATCACGCTAATGCCTTCTTCTGCAGCTCTCGCAATGAGTCCCAGGCCAAACTGATCTTCCACAAACCCCTGCATTCACGCGTTGAAGCTTTCAGTACCAGACGCTACGCATCTCGCTCGCTGTAAGCCATACAATAGGCACAGAAGGAAAGAAAACAAAAAACTAGCGCTTACTTGAAGCCCGCAATAGTTGCTGAGGGAATATAAAAAGTCCTCGCTAGCATTCTCCGAGACAAGCTTAAGCATGGCTTCCGGATCGGGATTGAGCACCTGCAATGCAGGCGAAAGAAAGTGAAGGCAGGGAAACACCAAAACAAGCGAAACCTTACCTGAGGTATGCAGCCGACAACGCGGTCCAGCATGATATTTCGGTCCCGGCAATAACCCAGCAAATCCGAAACGTAAAACTCGACACGATCCAGTAGCGATTTCCCCTCGCGGTCGATCACCAGTGATCCGTCCTCGCCGCTAAGCGCGTTTAAGTAGAGGTTGATCCAGGCAACTTTGATCGCTCGAGGATTGATGTCCAAGCCATACACCTAAGAACGACAAAGGCAAAGAATAATTAAGCTCGCGTGGAGTCCACATAGGAAATATGATGAGCTACCTTTCTCGGTAGCAATTTCTCGGCGATGGCAATGGACACCCAGCCATTGCCGCAGCCCAGCTCTGCCACATCGCGGTCATGGAATCCACTGTCCGGGAGGCGATTGATCCCTTCGTAGAAAGTAAACGACCAGTCCTCGGGAATGAAGATGCTCGGCAGCTCAAGAAGCGTGAGCTTTTGACGGTTCTTGCGAAGACCTGGGGGCGATTGATCAAACAGAGAGCAATTGATCCAATCCGGGCCGCTATACCTTGAGAATCCGAGAGAACGAGCTGATGGATCCGGAAATGGAATGTCGCGAAGCAATCCACAGTGGAAAGCTCGGCGTCAACGTAGCGCTCCACGGACGCCAGCAGCTTGCGCGCCCTGGATCGCGTGGTCTCATTCTGGAGCTCATCCAGCACGCCCTTGAAGACGCCGTAGGTCTTGTCGCCGGATTCCCGGCACTCATCCAGGAAGCGCTTCACCTCCGCCATCTCTCCAGCAGCGGCAGCAGCCATGGCTGGATGGATGAATCGATATCCTCGCCTCTCTCTCTCTCTCTCTCTCTCACACACTCACACACACACACACTTAATGCTTTAGGGCTTTGCTTTTTCTAACGAGAGTTGAGCCCCGGGCGAATAATGCGGGTCCAAAAGGTATGTCCAGCGTGGCAGAATCCATGACACAAGCCCTAATCAGGGCAAGGGGAAAGGATGATGATAGCATCCCGATCGATCGTGAGGTGGTGGATCCCAGGTTCATTTGACAAGGCGGATCCCCGGTAGCACCAGCGCGTAGCACCTCACGGTAGTACCTGGTGGGCGCGCCCACCTGCGGCGATGTGATGAAGCTCCGAATCGGGCAAGAACACGTACGTGGATCGGCAATCGTCTGTGGGTGAGTGACTGCCGATGGATTGATCATCAGTTTGCAGCCACCATGGCTAATTGACTTTAGGACTGCCGACAGGGTTTGGGTTTTCAGGGGAAACGGTACGCGGGGGAGAATGCAGCTCCGCCGCCAAACACGATCCAGCGGAGATGCATCCTCTGCCGCGGAACGCTGCTCCGCCCCCAGGGTTTGCCCGCGGCCGCCAGTGGAGATGCACCCTGGCGGCGCCACGGAATGCCAGAGTTTGTGGAATGTGCCTCTTCCTCCTCCGCTGAGGGATACGTTCCGGCCCACCAAAGGCGTCCCCAACCCCCGACAGCCACAAAGGGACGTCAGCTAGTGTTCCCCAGCCAGCAACAGCACCTCCTCGCTTCCTCGCCTTCCCGAAGCTTGTGCACGACATGATTACCATCTCTATACTGAAGATTGATCCATCGCAGGAGGTGCCAAGAAGACATCCTCTATCACCACTTCGCTTCTGGATGCTGCTCTAGCACTCACTCTCCCTGTGCAGCGTCGGATTTTATGGAGCACCCTGGTCTCTCGCAGAGAGGCTGCGGGAATGCTGCCTGGCAGATGATGGCCAGCGTTATCGTCCGGGGGACTGGCGGCGGCATTGCATTACAGAGCTCATGCGCCGTCAACGACATCATTGCCGGACGGGTTGGTTTCAATTTCCAGCCTTTGAGCGCGGGAAGGTTGAGGCCTTTTCCTTTCGTCTTGTTTTACCTTTTCGTTCACCAGCGACACTGGAGAGCCCGGAGCACAAGACCTTCACATCCGTGGCGCCAGCAACGGAAGGTAGTGCCTCTAGATGAGCTTCGATAACGAGCCAGGTCGCGGATTGATCCTGGTATTTGATACTGATGAGCGCGCCTGGGGTCAGATGTATTTACTTCCCCGTTGCCAGACCTTGTAGATGTCGAAGGCCCTGTCAAGGGCCCTGCACTACCCGCAGTCGGCGACGGGTTTCCGGGGTGCTCGTTCACCGCAATCAAATTTCACTCAAATCTTCACTCGAGCGCGCAGGGCCTCCAACCCAAAGTGACCATCTTAGTGGGTAGATTTCATGGGCTCGAGTTTGTAGAGGGTATGCTTTTCAGAGACGAGCACTTTGCGTATCCGTACCACGATATGGACAAGCAGCAGCTCGAGGCACTGCGCGGCTGCCGGGGCAAGCCTTTCTTTGGCCTGGAGCGTAACTGGTGGACGGAAAACATGCTCTGGTCGATGGGCGACTTCTGGTGTGCATGCGTTACCTCTTGCAGAGCCTGGAGATGGTGGACAGAATTATTGCTGGGGACGTCCCTTTGAATGGCCACCCAGCTGTTCCCAGCTCCGTTTTTTGCACTTCACCCCTGACATGGACTGATTGCAGGTGCAAGATTCTACCAGAGGTTTAAGAACAAGACAGATTTGAATTGCACGCAGGCTAACACAAGTTTGCCTTTGATGCATGTAGTAGAGGGTGTATGACAATCAGGACTTCCCTGCCGGCTCAGAGCAATGCAGGATGATTTTCGAGAAGCTCCGAGGTCGGCCTGGTTTTGCACCTAACGACAACGATCGGGAGGAGCTGACACGGGAGTGGGCTGCTGAGACCATCTCTGTTCTGGCTAAGGATTCTTGGCTCCCGGACCAGATCCTTGCTCACAAGCTCGTCTTCCTGGGACAAACTGCGCCATGTTGTGGCTGGGATGTCTTCAGTAGTTTGGTGACGAGATTGGGCACTGCAGCAGTATTTGAAAGAGGCGACTTCGAAAGATGGCAGGCGGATGTTCCTGGTGGCAGAAACTGTTGCAGGCCTGCATTGGGAAACCACGCCCCCGAAGCCGGCACACCGAGTTCGTGGTTGCGGACCCTAGAGGATGGGTTCAGCATGTCGCTATGGCAATTATTGGCAACCCCAGATCATGAACGATGTGCTTGCTTGCAAGGTTCCGCTGGATGAGTGATGCCTCACGGAGATCCCTACCCTGTTCTGCAAGGACTAGGGACGCTTGGAGAGGCACGTTTTTGCGGAGAGTGGCTAAAGTCGTATGGGAGGCCATGGTATAGTCGTGATCTGGTTGCATGTCCCACCTAAGCCTAGACTGGGAGCATGGAATTAGATTGCTCCTTTCAATTTGAAATTTTGGGATATGTTTTGAAAATAAATGACTTTCCAAACTTAACCATATGGAATGGTTATGATAATAACGATTTAAATCCCAACTATGATCGATTTTCTTTCAATTTAAAAAAAGTAAAGATTTAATCAGGCTTTTAACCTACTTCTTTTTTCAGTATATATTGTGATGAATGGAGTTATAGAATTCAACAGTTATGATTGTTCATAAAGCTACCAAAAAGCTATCACACTCAAAAATATACTAATGGAGGCAAGAAACTTATTGTTAGCAATAGACTTGGAGGCATCACAATAAACTTCATAAATGTTTGCATTGCTCAATATTGTAGTAAAACAAGAAACACAGAAAATGATATTTAATTGTTGACACATTTTAGCACTAATGTATTTTTTTTATAATCCAGGAAGAAAATAGTGGACAAAGGAGATACATATAACATAACAATATCACTATAACAATATGTGATATTGCCTTGACATCCACAAATAAAACAATCTATTAGAAAAACAAAATATTATATAGCACTTATATTTATAGGAGAGGCAATGTTTAAAAGCATTGTCCAATATTATCTAAGCAAAAAAGGAATACAAATATGTTACATGCTAAATGTTATTTTAATTTTGTCTTTGAGAAGAGCACCTAAGGGAAATAAACTATGTCCATACGATGGCATAATGAATCTAAGGAAAGTAGTTTCTATAAAAGATCTATGGGAGGGTCACTAAATTGGGATATAAATAAAGCCCATAGCAAAAAATGATAAAAAGACATATTAGGGGTAAACACCTTTTGGACTTGGCAAGCAAAGCCTTACTATAAAACCGAAAAGATACCTCGAAAATGGAGCTAGCAATCCTATATTGTTGGGTGCAACTATCAAAGGATAGGAGCAAAAAACTAATGGCTAACAAAAAAGCCATGGGAACCATAAAAAAGAATCTAAAAGGCACAGTTAGGACAAGAACAACATCGGTGATCTAACACCACCTACATCACAGTCCTGTCTCTCAAAGACTAAGCCATCTGTCCATGAATGATCATTCCAGATACATTCCTTAGCATCCTTAGGATGCCCACGAATATGGGGAACAACCTTCCCCAATATCCCTTTTCTAGTCCCTACCAAGTCCCTTTCTGTCCATAGTCATGTTCACCAACATTACCACTAGGTCAAAGCTCACAAACCTGACCACTAAATCCTATTGTCCTCTAGGATTTCCTCACCATATGACCGTATCTTTAGTCACTACACCAGAGGACTGCTCTTCTTCATTTCCATAGTTCAAGACTTTGGGATAACATTTTGCAACACCATGGTCGTACGTGAATTTCATGGGTACTCTCCCCATTTTCTTTCTGCCTTTGGGTGCTTTAGCCATGGGGCTAGAGCACGGTTCCATTGAGCCACACTAAGTATCTAAGTAGGTAGTGCCACCCACACTTGGATTGGGAGCATTGACCATGGCTTTCGTATAATAGCCTGTATTAGTATTCGGACTCAAACTCAAACTTAGACTTAGACTTGGACTCGGTCTCAGTCTCGGTCTCGGTTCCATTTCAGACTCCATCTTAGGTCCATCTCAGACTCATCTCGGGTCCATCTTGGACTCCATCTTGGGTCCATCACAAACTTCATCTCGGACTCCATCTTGGGTCCATCATAAACTTCATCTTGGACTCCATCTTGGGTTCATCACAAACTTCATCTCGGACTCCATCTTGGGTCCATCTCGAACTCTATCTCAGGTCCATCTCGGACTCTATCTGGGGTCCATCTTGAACTCCATCTCGAACTCCATCTTGGGTCCATCTTGGGCTCCATCTCGGACTCCATCTCAAGTCCATCTTAGACTCCATCTCAGACTCCATCTCGGGTCCATCTCGAGTCCATCTCGGACTCCATCTTGGACTCCATCTCGGGTCCATCTCAGATCCATCTTGGACTCCATCTCGGGTCTATCTCGGACTCCATCTCGGGTCCATCTCGGACTCCATTTCAAGTCCATTTCAGACTCCATCTCAGACTCCTCCACCTATCATGTGTTAGTCCTCTTGTGTCTCTTTTTTAAAGACTCAATTATTGCTCATTTCGTGCTCATTTCGTGAGCACTTTGTTGGGAGTTCCACTCCCGCTCTCAACTTTTTGAGTCAAAGCTTGTAGTCCAAATGTGTTACACTCATTTGGTTTCCTCTCAGCCACTACCACGTGGCACCCTTTCAGCTCCACTTTGGGACCTAGGGATTTTGTGTCTCATAATGATAAAATGCTAATGCCATATGTGGATGATATATTAGACAAGTTTGATGAAACATGAGTGTTTACACAAATTGATTTAAGGAGTGGATATCATCATATTGTAATGGATGATACACCTATCTCCGAGATAGCATTCAACACAAGCTTCAAACATTTTGAGTTTACAGTTATGCTTTTTGGTTTGACAAATGCACTAGCCACATTTACTTGGTTGATGACGGAGGTATTTGAGCATTATTTTCATGAGTTTGTGGACATTTTCTTGGACAATTTTTTTGTTTTCAGCAAAAATATGGAGGAGTATAAGGTGCATTTAGGCAAGGTTCTTTTGTTACTCTGTGACAACAAATTTTATATGAAAAAGAGCAAATGTGAGTTTGCAGAGTTCAAGGTGGAATATCTAGGCCATATTGTGACATTTTAGGTTGTCAAAATGGATCCAAAGAAGGTGGCTATGGTGGAAAACTACCCTACATCAACTATTGTGGCCGAGTTATATAGTTTCCTTGGTATGGCTAATTACTACTAACATTTCCAATATAAGTTTGCGGAGGTGGCTATTCCTTTGACATGGTTGTTATGCAAGAAGGTACCATTCAAGTGGAAGAAGTCACAAGAGAAGAGTTTTATGGCATTGAAATAATTGTTGAGTGAGGCTCTAGTGCTTCATATTACTGATCCATGAAAGCCTTACGAAGTGACATGTTATGTGAATACTTATACACTGGGAGGAGTTCTCATGCAAAATGGACAGTCTATTGTATATAAGAGTCAAACTTTGAATTTTGTGGAGCAACGCTATTCCACTTATGAGCAAGAGTTGCTCTCTATTATTCATGCTTTGCGAACATGGTGGCATTATCTTTAGGGTGCAGTGTTCATGGTGTTAACAGATTACAAACCACTTGTGTATCTATTCACACAAAAGGATTTAAACACTAGGCAAGCTCATTGGATGGTCAAACTTATAGAGTTTGGGGAGTTGCAAAACCATACTTAACAGATAATGCTAAGATTTGGTGAAGAATAACAGAAGCTAACGAAGGACTGGTGGCCACTTGGGACGTGATGAAAGCAAGGATTTGTGCAACTCCAAATGCTACTCTACACCTAAAAAATGAGCTCAATAGGCTAAAGCAAGAACCATTCAAGAGTATGTGAATGAGGTTATGATCAAGAGGATCCTTGTTATGGATATGAGTGATATGAATGCATTCCATGCCTTTATATCAAGGTTATAGACTTGGGCTTGAGGCGAGGTGATGCATTGAAACTCAACCAACTATAGGGAAGCATTAGGTGCGGGAGACCAAACTGATTGGGTAAGTCATTTGGGACTTGCAGAAATGTGTTATAACAACTCACCACACTCGAGTATCGGGGTGAGTCCATGGGAAGTCATCAATGGGTGAGCTATTGAAGGTCCTGTAGAACTCGGCATGGCCGAGTATCATGGAGAGTTACATGTACTTGAAGCATTCACGGCAGAAAGGCTCAACATTTGGAATCTAGTGAGGGATTCCTTGGAATGGGCTCAATAAATGCAAACCAAGTATGCGAATCAAAAGCGCTGGGAAGTAGAGTTCCAACCTGGGGAGAAGGTGTGGCTGAACACCAAGAACCTAAGACTACCAAGTGGGATCAACCGGAAGTTGACCCAAAGGTAAAAATGCATGTATTCCTGGAAATGAACTGATCTTGAGTTCCTTAAGCAGGTTCGTGGGGCCTTACGAGATTGAGGCACGAATCAGTAAAGTGGATTATCCTCCGATTTCCTCGAGAGATGGGGAAGATGCACTTAGTGTTCCATGTGAACCTACTCAAGCTATACTTTGAGGATCCGCTTCGCAAGGACCAAGTGAGACTTTTACCTTATATCCAAGGGGAAGAGGAATACAAAGTAGAAGCCATCGTTAATGCATGCAAGAGCAAGCAACAAGGGCATGAGGTGAGAAAGTTCCATGTGAAGTGGAAAGGATTCCCACACTGCGAAGAAACATGGGAACCGGAGGAGAACCTAGCAAATGTGCGAGATCTAATAGAGGAATTTTTGCATGGCAAAACTTTATGTACTTATGCAAAGTTTAATTAAAAGTATCAATTTGTGAAGTTGAGCAATGGCATATGTTAGGACTCAAAGGTGTGCCAAAAGTAAGCTAATTAACATGGGTTAGCTAGTCAACCAAATGTAAGGAACTACGCCCGACTCTCCGCAGGGATGTCAAATCCATAGACGTATTCTATGGAGGTTGGGTTCGAGTCCCAACCCCCTAGTAAAGCAAGGCTAGGTTCAAGTCCCGACCCCATACTAGGGCGTGGTGAGGTGAGGGGTATAGGGACACCTATATTCCGTTGTCATAGGCTCTTGGCCGGGGAGGCTAACTTAAACACATTGCTAAGTGGGGGGATGCCCTCAGAGACTTGGTCAACAAGTTGTAAGAAGACATAGCATCGCAAATAATCCTCTAGCTTCCATTTGTCCGTCTGTCAAGAAGTGTTAGTGCCATCAAACTTGACTTAATACCCAATATCTGTCTGTGGGTGATAGGCTGTGTTGAATTTCAACTTGGTGCGATACTGTTTTAAAAGAGTTCTCCAAAACCTACTGATGAAGATCTTATCTCCATCTGAGATGATCTTTTCTTATCTTCCCCGCACTCAAACCACTTATTTGAAGAATAGCTTCACCACACTTTTCGCATCCACTTCCATTGTGGTG